>NC_060175.1:104588430-104633160 GCF_021184085.1 Oncorhynchus gorbuscha | reverse complement strand
ATGTATTCTGTCTGACATGTAGTAAATTAGACATGAGTTCTGTCTGACATGTAGTAAACTAGACATGTATTCTGTCTGACATGTAGTAAACTAGACATGTATTCTGTCTGACATGTAGTAAACTAGACATGTAACTAGACATGTATTCTGTCTGACATGTAGTAAACTAGACATGTATTCTGTCTGACATGTAGTAAACTAGACATGTATTCTGTCTGACATGTAGTAAACTAGACATTTATTCTGTCTGACATGCCAGTGACATGTAGTAAACTAGACATGTATTCTGTCTGACATGTAGTAAACTAGACATGTATTCTGTCTGACATGTAGTAAACTAGAAATTTATTCTGTCTGACATGTAGTAAACTAGACATGTATTCTGTCTGACATGTAGTAAACTAGACATGTATTCTGTCTGACATGTAGTAAACTAGACATGTATTCTGTCTGACATGTAGTAAACTAGACATGTATTCTGTCTGACATGTAGTAAACTAGACATGTATTCTGTCTGACATGTAGTAAACTAGACATGTATTCTGTCTGACATGTAGTAAACTAGACATGTATTCTGTCTGACATGTAGTAAACTAGACATGTATTCTGTCTGACATGTAGTAAACTAGACATGTATTCTGTCTGACATGTATTCTGTCTGACATGCCAGTGATATTTAGTAAACTAGACATGAGTTCTGTCTGACATGCCAGTGATATTTAGTAAACTAGACATGTATTCTGTCTGACATGTATTCTGTCTGACATGCCAGTGATATTTAGTAAACTAGACATGTATTCTGTCTGACATGCCAGTGATATTTAGTAAACTAGACATGAGTTCTGTCTGACATGCCAGTGATATGTAGTAAACTAGACATGTATTCTGTCTGACATGCCAGTGATATTTAGTAAACTAGACATGTATTCTGTCTGACATGCCAGTGATATTTAGTAAACTAGACATGAGTTCTGTCTGACATTCCAGTGATATTTAGTAAACTAGACATGTATTCTGTCTGACATGCCAGTGACATGAAGTAAACTAGACATGTATTCTGTATGACATGTAGTAAACTAGACATGTATTCTGTCTGACATGCCAGTGACATGTAGTAAACTAGACATGTATTCTGTCTGACATGTAGTAAACTAGACATGTATTCTGTCTGAAACATGCCAGTGATATGTAGTAAACTAGACATGTATTCTGTCTGACATGTAGTAAACTAGACATGTATTCTGTCTGACATGCCAGTGATATGTAGTAAACTAGACATGTATTCTGTCTGACATGCCAGTGATATGTAGTAAACTAGACATGTATTCTGTCTGACATGCCAGTGATATGTAGTAAACTAGACATGTATTCTGTCTGACATGCCAGTGATATGTAGTAAACTAGACATGTATTCTGTCTGACATGTAGTAAACTAGACATGTATTCTGTCTGACATGCCAGTGACATGTAGTAAACTAGACATGTATTCTGTCTGACATGTAGTAAACTAGACATGTATTCTGTCTGACATGCCAGTGATATGTAGTAAACTAGACATGTATTCTGTCTGACATGCCAGTGATATGTAGTAAACTAGACATGTATTCTGTCTAGACATGCCAGTGACATGTAGTAAAATAGACATGTATTCTGTCTGACATGCCAGTGATATGTAGTAAACTAGACATGTATTCTGTCTGACATGTAGTAAACTAGACATGTATTCTGTCTGACATGTAGTAAACTAGACATGTATTCTGTCTGACATGCCAGTGATATGTAGTAAACTAGACATGTATTCTGTCTGACATGCCAGTGATATGTAGTAAACTAGACATGTATTCTGTCAAACATGTAGTAAACTAGAAATGTATTCTGTCTGACGTGTAGTAAACTAGACATGTATTCTGTCTGACATGCAAGTGGTATGTAGTAAACTAGACATGTATTCTGTCTGACATGCCAGTGATATGTAGTAAACTAGACATGTATTCTGTCTGACATGTAGTAAACTAGACATGTATTCTGTCTGACATGTAGTAAACTAGACATGTATTCTGTCTGACATGCCAGTGATATGTAGTAAACTAGACATGTATTCTGTCTGACATGTAGTAAACTAGACATGTATTCTGTCTGACATGTAGTAAACTAGACATGTATTCTGTCTGACATGCCAGTGATATGTAGTAAACTAGACATGTATTCTGTCTGACATGTAGTAAACTAGACATGTATTCTGTCTGACATGTAGTAAACTAGACATGTATTCTGTCTGACATGCCAGTGATATGTTGTAAACTAGACATGTATTCTGTCTGACATGTAGTAAACTAGACATGTATTCTGTCTGACATGTAGTAAACTAGACATGTATTCTGTCTGACATGTAGTAAACTAGACATGTATTCTGTCTGACATGTAGTAAAATAGACATGTACTCTGTCTGACATGTAGTAAACTAGACATGTATTCTGTCTGACATGCCAGTGATATGTAGTAAACTAGACATGTATTCTGTCTGACATGCCAGTGATATGTAGTAAACTAGACATGTATTCTGTCTAGACATGCCAGTGACATGTAGTAAACTAGACATGTATTCTGTCTGACATGTAGTAAACTAGACATGTATTCTGTCTGACATGCCAGTGATATGTAGTAAACTAGACATGTATTCTGTCTGACATGCCAGTGATATGTAGTAAACTAGACATGTATTCTGTCTGACATGTAGTAAACTAGACATTTATTCTGTCTGACATGTAGTAAACTAGACATGTATTCTGTCTGACATGCCAGTGACATGTAGTAAACTAGACATGTATTCTGTCTGACATGTAGTAAACTAGACATGTATTCTGTCTGACATGTAGTAAACTAGACATGTATTCTGTCTGACATGTAGTAAACTAGACATGTATTCTGTCTGACATGCCAGTGATATTTAGTAAACTAGACATGTATTCTGTCTGACATTCCAGTGATATTTAGTAAACTAGACATGAATTCTGTCTGACATTCCAGTGATATTTAGTAAACTAGACATGTATTCTGTCTGACATGTAGTAAACTAGACATGTATTCTGTCTGACATGTAGTAAACTAGACATGTATTCTGTCTGAAATTCCAGTGATATTTAGTAAACTAGACATGAGTTCTGTCTGACATTCCAGTGATATTTAGTAAACTAGACATGTATTCTGTCTGACATTCCAGTGATATTTAGTAAACTAGACATGTATTCTGTCTGACATGTAGTAAACTAGACATTAATTCTGTCTGACATGCCAATGACATGTAGTAAACTGGGCATGTATTCTGTCTGACATGCCAGTGATATTTAGTAAACTAGACATGTATTCTGTCTGACATTCCAGTGATATTTAGTAAACTAGACATGAATTCTGTCTGACATTCCAGTGATATTTAGTAAACTAGACATGTATTCTGTCTGACATGTAGTAAACTAGACATGTATTCTGTCTGACATGTAGTAAACTAGACATGTATTCTGTCTGAAATTCCAGTGATATTTAGTAAACTAGACATGAGTTCTGTCTGACATTCCAGTGATATTTAGTAAACTAGACATGTATTCTGTCTGACATTCCAGTGATATTTAGTAAACTAGACATGTATTCTGTCTGACATGTAGTAAACTAGACATGAATTCTGTCTGACATGCCAATGACATGTAGTAAACTGGACATGTATTCTGTCTGACATGCCAGTGATATTTAGTAAACTAGACATGTATTCTGTCTGACATTCCAGTGATATTTAGTAAACTAGACATGTATTCTGTCTGACATGTAGTAAACTAGACATGTATTCTGTCTGACATGCCAATGACATGTAGTAAACTGGACATGTATTCTGTCTGACATGTAGTAAACTAGACATGTATTCTGTCTGACATGCCAATGACATGTAGTAAACTGGACATGTATTCTGTCTGACATGTAGTAAACTGGACATGTATTCTGTCTGACATGCCAGTGACATGTAGTAAACTAGACATACATTTAGAGTCCCAAATGTCATCCTGTTCCCTATGTAGTTTATATTCCCTATGCCCGCCTCTGTTTAAAAGTAGTGCACTATATAGGCAACAGGTTGCTATTTGGTTGTAATCCCTGTGGAAGCTGCTCTGGTCATGTTGGATTCGTGCCGCAACAAATTGGGAAAAGCGGGTGTCTATTCATTTCACAGTAGGGAGAAATTCACCACGTAATATATTCTACGTTTTTAAAATACAAATTGGGAAAAGCGGGTGTCTATTCATTTCACAGTAGGGAGAAATTCAACACGTAATATATTCTACGTTTTTAAAATACAAATTGGGAAAAGCGGGTGTCTATTCATTTCACAGTAGGGAGAAATTCAACACGTAATATATTCTACGTTTTTAAAATACAAATTGGGAAAAGCGGGTGTCTATTCATTTCACAGTAGGGAGAAATTCAACACGTAATATATTCTACGTTTTTAAAATACAAATTGGGAAAAGCGGGTGTCTATTCATTTCACAGTAGGGAGAAATTCACCACGTAATATATTCTACGTTTTTAAAATACAAATTGGGAAAAGCGGGTGTCTATTCATTTCACAGTAGGGAGAAATTCAACACGTAATATATTCTACGTTTTTAAAATACAAATTGGGAAAAGCGGGTGTCTATTCATTTCACAGTAGGGAGAAATTCACCACGTAATATATTCTACGTTTTTAAAATACAAATTGGGAAAAGCGGGTGTCTATTCATTTCACAGTAGGGAGAAATTCACCACGTAATATATTCTACGTTTTTAAAATACAAATTGGGAAAAGCGGGTGTCTATTCATTTCACAGTAGGGAGAAATTCAACACGTAATATATTCTACATTTTTAAAATACAAATTGGGAAAAGCGGGTGTCTATTCATTATTATATAGCTATTGTCTATGTGTCTATTCATTTCACAGTAGGGAGAAATTCAACACGTAATATATTCTACGTTTTTAAAATACAATTTTTTTTTAAAGTCAGAATTAGTGAGGAATGAACGTTGGTTTGCGCTTGTTATCGCTCAACCCCTGGTGGGATTAAGTTTGTGAAGAATTAGTTTCTCGTAGGGGAAGCTGTTGTCTGTCTCTCACTATCTTTTTCTCTCTTTAAAAAAAATTATAATTCTCTTTAATCCAATGCCTTGTCTTCATGACTCCTATGCCACTGTCTCTACTAAGGTTGTAAAAATCTGGTAACTTTTCCAGAAAACCATGTTGGAACATACTCAGAATCAAGAGGATATAAACAGGACATTCATAACCCCCCCAACCAGGATTTCTGGGGGGAACGTTTAGTTACCAGATTTTTTGCAACCTTGCAGGGAACACTTCAATCTCCCGCTCCTCTATCTCCTCTATCATAGAGATACTGTGTGCAGGCTTTCATTCCAGCCCTGCGGTAAGACACCAGTAAGACCAACATCAAGGCCATGGTCAGTTCATTATTTAAATCAGGTGTGTTAGCGACGGGCTGGAACAAAATCCTGCACCGAGTAATAATGAGTAAATACCAGTTAGTTTATAATACCACAGCCAGTAATAATGAGTAAATACCAGTTAGTTTATCATATTAATAATGAGTAAATACCAGTTAGTTTATCACACCACAGCCAGTAATAATGAGTAAATACCAGTTAGTTTATCATATTAATAATGAGTAAATATCAGTTAGTTTATAACACCACAGCCAGTAATAATGAGTAAATACCAGTTAGTTTATAACACCACAGCCAGTAATAATGAATAAATACCAGTTAGTTTATCACACCACAGCCAGTAATAATGAGTAAATACCAGTTAGTTTATCACACCACAGCCAGTAATAATGAGTAAATACCAGTTAGTTTATCACACCACAGCCAGTAATAATGAGTAAATACCAGTTAGTTTATCACACCACAGCCAGTAATAATGAATAAATACCAGTTAGTTTATCACACCACAGCCAGTAATAATGAATAAATACCAGTTAGTTTATCATATTAATAATGAGTAAATACCAGTTAGTTTATCATATTAATAATGAGTAAATACCAGTTAGTTTATCACACCACAGCCAGTAATAATGAGTAAATACCAGTTAGTTTATCACACCACAGCCAGTAAGAATGAGTAAATACCAGTTAGTTTATCATATTAATAATGAGTAAATACCAGTTAGTTTATCACACCACAGCCAGTAAGAATGAATAAATACCAGTTAGTTTATCATAGTAATAATGAGTAAATACCAGTTAGTTTATCATAGTAATAATGAATAAATACCAGTTAGTTTATCACACCACAGCCAGTAATAATGAATAAATACCAGTTAGTTTATCATATTAATAATGAGTAAATACCAGTTAGTTTATCATATTAATAATGAGTAAATACCAGTTAGTTTATCATATTAATAATGAGTAAATACCAGTTAGTTTATCATATTAATAATGAATAAATACCAGTTAGTTTATCATATTAATAATGAATAAATACCAGTTAGTTTATCATAGTAATAATGAGTAAATACCAGTTAGTTTATCACACCACAGCCAGTAATAATGAGTAAATACCAGTTAGTTTATCACACCACAGCCAGTAATAATGAATAAATACCAGTTAGTTTATCACACCACAGCCAGTAATAATGAGTAAATACCAGTTAGTTTATCACACCACAGCCAGTAATAATGAGTAAATACCAGTTAGTTGATCATATTAATAATGAGTAAATACCAGTTAGTTTATCATAGTAATAATGAGTAAATACCAGTTAGTTTATAATACCACAGCCAGTAATAATGAATAAATACCAGTTAGTTTATCACACCACAGCCAGTAATAATGAGTAAATACCAGTTAGTTTATCATATTAATAATGAGTAAATACCAGTTAGTTTATCATAGTAATAATGAGTAAATACCAGTTAGTTTATAATACCACAGCCAGTAATAATGAGTAAATACCAGTTAGTTTATCATATTAATAATGAGTAAATACCAGTTAGTTTATCATATTAATAATGAGTAAATACCAGTTAGTTTATCACACCACAGCCAGTAATAATGAGTAAATACCAGTTAGTTTATCACACCACAGCCAGTAATAATGAGTAAATACCAGTTAGTTTATAATACCACAGCCAGTAATAAAGAATAAATACCAGTTAGTTTATCACACCACAGCCAGTAATAATGAGTAAATACCAGTTAGTTTATAATACCACAGCCAGTAATAATGAGTAAATACCAGTTAGTTTATCATATTAATAATGAGTAAATACCAGTTAGTTTATCACACCACAGCCAGTAATAATGAGTAAATACCAGTTAGTTTATCACACCACAGCCAGTAATAATGAGTAAATACCAGTTAGTTTATAATACCACAGCCAGTAATAATGAATAAATACCAGTTAGTTTATCACACCACAGCCAGTAATAATGAGTAAATACCAGTTAGTTTATCACACCACAGCCAGTAATAATGAGTAAATACCAGTTAGTTTATAATACCACAGCCAGTAATAATGAGTAAATACCAGTTAGTTTATCATATTAATAATGAGTAAATACCAGTTAGTTTATCATATTAATAATGAGTAAATACCAGTTAGTTTATCACACCACAGCCAGTAATAATGAGTAAATACCAGTTAGTTTATCATATTAATAATGAGTAAATACCAGTTAGTTTATAATACCACAGCCAGTAATAATGAATAAATACCAGTTAGTTTATCACACCACAGCCAGTAATAATGAGTAAATACCAGTTAGTTTATAATACCACAGCCAGTAATAATGAGTAAATACCAGTTAGTTTATCATATTAATAATGAGTGAATACCAGTTAGTTTATCATATTAATAATGAGTAAATACCAGTTAGTTTATCACACCACAGCCAGTAATAATGAGTAAATACCAGTTAGTTTATCATATTAATAATGAGTAAATACCAGTTAGTTTATCACACCACAGCCAGTAATAATGAGTAAATACCAGTTAGTTTATCACACCACAGCCATTAATAATGAGTAAATACCAGTTAGTTTATAATACCACAGCCAGTAATAATGAATAAATACCAGTTAGTTTATCACACCACAGCCAGTAATAATGAGTAAATTTCAGTTAGTTTATAATACCACAGCCAGTAATAATGAGTAAATACCAGTTAGTTTATCATATTAATAATGAGTAAATACCAGTTAGTTTATAATACCACAGCCAGTAATAATGAATAAATACCAGTTAGTTTATCACACCACAGCCAGTAATAATGAGTAAATACCAGTTAGTTTATAATACCACAGCCAGTAATAATGAGTAAATACCAGTTAGTTTATCATATTAATAATGAGTAAATACCAGTTAGTTTATCACACCACAGCCAGTAATAATGAGTAAATACCAGTTAGTTTATCACACCACAGCCAGTAATAATGAGTAAATACCAGTTAGTTTATCACACCACAGCCAGTAATAATGAATAAATACCAGTTAGTTTATAATACCACAGCCAGTAATAATGAGTAAATACCAGTTAGTTTATCATATTAATAATGAGTAAATACCAGTTAGTTTATCACACCACAGCCAGTAATAATGAGTAAATACCAGTTAGTTTATCACACCACAGCCAGTAATAATGAGTAAATACCAGTTAGTTTATCACACCACAGCCAGTAATAATGAATAAATACCAGTTAGTTTATCACACCACAGCCAGTAATAATGAATAAATACCAGTTAGTTTATAATACCACAGCCAGTAATAATGAGTAAATACCAGTTAGTTTATCATATTAATAATGAGTAAATACCAGTTAGTTTATCATATTAATAATGAGTAAATACCAGTTAGTTTATCACACCACAGCCAGTAATAATGAGTAAATACCAGTTAGTTTATCACACCACAGCCAGTAATAATGAGTAAATACCAGTTAGTTTATCACACCACAGCCAGTAATAATGAATAAATACCAGTTAGTTTATAATACCACAGCCAGTAATAATGAGTAAATACCAGTTAGTTTATCATATTAATAATGAGTAAATACCAGTTAGTTTATCACACCACAGCCAGTAATAATGAGTAAATACCAGTTAGTTTATCACACCACAGCCAGTAATAATGAATAAATACCAGTTAGTTTATCACACCACAGCCAGTAATAATGAATAAATACCAGTTAGTTTATAATACCACAGCCAGTAATAATGAGTAAATACCAGTTAGTTTGTCATATTAATAATGAGTAAATACCAGTTAGTTTATCATAGTAATAATGAGTAAATACCAGTTAGTTTATAATACCACAGCCAGTAATAATGAATAAATACCAGTTAGTTTATCACACCACAGCCAGTAATAATGAGTAAATACCAGTTAGTTTATCATATTAATAATGAGTAAATACCAGTTAGTTTATCATAGTAATAATGAGTAAATACCAGTTAGTTTATAATACCACAGCCAGTAATAATGAGTAAATACCAGTTAGTTTATAATACCACAGCCAGTAATAATGAGTAAATACCAGTTAGTTTATCACACCACAGCCAGTAATAATGAGTAAATACCAGTTAGTTTATCACACCACAGCCAGTAATAATGAATAAATACCAGTTAGTTTATAATACCACAGCCAGTAATAATGAGTAAATACCAGTTAGTTTATCATATTAATAATGAGTAAATACCAGTTAGTTTATCACACCACAGCCAGTAATAATGAGTAAATACCAGTTAGTTTATCACACCACAGCCAGTAATAATGAGTAAATACCAGTTAGTTTATCACACCACAGCCAGTAATAATGAATAAATACCAGTTAGTTTATCACACCACAGCCAGTAATAATGAATAAATACCAGTTAGTTTATAATACCACAGCCAGTAATAATGAGTAAATACCAGTTAGTTTATCATATTAATAATGAGTAAATACCAGTTAGTTTATCATATTAATAATGAGTAAATACCAGTTAGTTTATCACACCACAGCCAGTAATAATGAGTAAATACCAGTTAGTTTATCACACCACAGCCAGTAATAATGAGTAAATACCAGTTAGTTTATCACACCACAGCCAGTAATAATGAATAAATACCAGTTAGTTTATAATACCACAGCCAGTAATAATGAGTAAATACCAGTTAGTTTATCATATTAATAATGAGTAAATACCAGTTAGTTTATCACACCACAGCCAGTAATAATGAGTAAATACCAGTTAGTTTATCACACCACAGCCAGTAATAATGAATAAATACCAGTTAGTTTATCACACCACAGCCAGTAATAATGAATAAATACCAGTTAGTTTATAATACCACAGCCAGTAATAATGAGTAAATACCAGTTAGTTTGTCATATTAATAATGAGTAAATACCAGTTAGTTTATCATAGTAATAATGAGTAAATACCAGTTAGTTTATAATACCACAGCCAGTAATAATGAATAAATACCAGTTAGTTTATCACACCACAGCCAGTAATAATGAGTAAATACCAGTTAGTTTATCATATTAATAATGAGTAAATACCAGTTAGTTTATCATAGTAATAATGAATAAATACCAGTTAGTTTATAATACCACAGCCAGTAATAATGAGTAAATACCAGTTAGTTTATAATACCACAGCCAGTAATAATGAGTAAATACCAGTTAGTTTATAATACCACAGCCAGTAATAATGAATAAATACCAGTTAGTTTATCACACCACAGCCAGTAATAATGAGTAAATACCAGTTAGTTTATCATATTAATAATGAGTAAATACCAGTTAGTTTATCATATTAATAATGAGTAAATACCAGTTAGTTTATCACACCACAGCCAGTAATAATGAATAAATACCAGTTAGTTTATCACACCACAGCCAGTAATAATGAGTAAATACCAGTTAGTTTATCATATTAATAATGAGTAAATACCAGTTAGTTTATCATAGTAATAATGAGTAAATACCAGTTAGTTTATAATACCACAGCCAGTAATAATGAGTAAATACCAGTTAGTTTATCATATTAATAATGAGTAAATACCAGTTAGTTTATCACACCACAGCCAGTAATAATGAGTAAATACCAGTTAGTTTATAATACCACAGCCAGTAATAATGAATAAATACCAGTTAGTTTATCACACCACAGCCAGTAATAATGAGTAAATACCAGTTAGTTTATCACACCACAGCCAGTAATAATGAGTAAATACCAGTTAGTTTATCATATTAATAATGAGTAAATACCAGTTAGTTTATCACACCACAGCCAGTAATAATGAGTAAATACCAGTTAGTTTATCACACCACAGCCAGTAATAATGAGTAAATACCAGTTAGTTTATCACACCACAGCCAGTAATAATGAATAAATACCAGTTAGTTTATAATACCACAGCCAGTAATAATGAGTAAATACCAGTTAGTTTATCATATTAATAATGAGTAAATACCAGTTAGTTTATCACACCACAGCCAGTAATAATGAGTAAATACCAGTTAGTTTATCACACCACAGCCAGTAATAATGAGTAAATACCAGTTAGTTTATCACACCACAGCCAGTAATAATGAATAAATACCAGTTAGTTTATCACAGCCAGTAATAATGAATAAATACCAGTTAGTTTATCAGCCAGTAATAATGAGTAAATACCAGTTAGTTTATCATATTAATAATGAGTAAATACCAGTTAGTTTATCATAGTAATAATGAGTAAATACCAGTTAGTTTATAATACCACAGCCAGTAATAATGAGTAAATACCAGTTAGTTTATAATACCACAGCCAGTAATAATGAGTAAATACCAGTTAGTTTATAATACCACAGCCAGTAATAATGAATAAATACCAGTTAGTTTATCACACCACAGCCAGTAATAATGAGTAAATACCAGTTAGTTTATCATATTAATAATGAGTAAATACCAGTTAGTTTATCATATTAATAATGAGTAAATACCAGTTAGTTTATCACACCACAGCCAGTAATAATGAATAAATACCAGTTAGTTTATCACACCACAGCCAGTAATAATGAGTAAATACCAGTTAGTTTATCATATTAATAATGAGTAAATACCAGTTAGTTTATCATAGTAATAATGAGTAAATACCAGTTAGTTTATAATACCACAGCCAGTAATAATGAGTAAATACCAGTTAGTTTATCATATTAATAATGAGTAAATACCAGTTAGTTTATCACACCACAGCCAGTAATAATGAGTAAATACCAGTTAGTTTATAATACCACAGCCAGTAATAATGAATAAATACCAGTTAGTTTATCACACCACAGCCAGTAATAATGAGTAAATACCAGTTAGTTTATCACACCACAGCCAGTAATAATGAGTAAATACCAGTTAGTTTATCATATTAATAATGAGTAAATACCAGTTAGTTTATCACACCACAGCCAGTAATAATGAGTAAATACCAGTTAGTTTATCACACCACAGCCAGTAATAATGAGTAAATACCAGTTAGTTTATCACACCACAGCCAGTAATAATGAATAAATACCAGTTAGTTTATAATACCACAGCCAGTAATAATGAGTAAATACCAGTTAGTTTATCATATTAATAATGAGTAAATACCAGTTAGTTTATCACACCACAGCCAGTAATAATGAGTAAATACCAGTTAGTTTATCACACCACAGCCAGTAATAATGAGTAAATACCAGTTAGTTTATCACACCACAGCCAGTAATAATGAATAAATACCAGTTAGTTTATAATACCACAGCCAGTAATAATGAGTAAATACCAGTTAGTTTGTCATATTAATAATGAGTAAATACCAGTTAGTTTATCATAGTAATAATGAGTAAATACCAGTTAGTTTATAATACCACAGCCAGTAATAATGAGTAAATACCAGTTAGTTTATAATACCACAGCCAGTAATAATGAGTAAATACCAGTTAGTTTATAATACCACAGCCAGTAATAATGAATAAATACCAGTTAGTTTATCACACCACAGCCAGTAATAATGAGTAAATACCAGTTAGTTTATCATATTAATAATGAGTAAATACCAGTTAGTTTATCACACCACAGCCAGTAATAATGAGTAAATACCAGTTAGTTTATAATACCACAGCCAGTAATAATGAATAAATACCAGTTAGTTTATCACACCACAGCCAGTAATAATGAGTAAATACCAGTTAGTTTATCACACCACAGCCAGTAATAATGAGTAAATACCAGTTAGTTTATCATATTAATAATGAGTAAATACCAGTTAGTTTATCACACCACAGCCAGTAATAATGAGTAAATACCAGTTAGTTTATCACACCACAGCCAGTAATAATGAGTAAATACCAGTTAGTTTATCACACCACAGCCAGTAATAATGAATAAATACCAGTTAGTTTATAATACCACAGCCAGTAATAATGAGTAAATACCAGTTAGTTTATCATATTAATAATGAGTAAATACCAGTTAGTTTATCACACCACAGCCAGTAATAATGAGTAAATACCAGTTAGTTTATCACACCACAGCCAGTAATAATGAGTAAATACCAGTTAGTTTATCACACCACAGCCAGTAATAATGAATAAATACCAGTTAGTTTATCAATACCACAGCCAGTAATAATGAGTAAATACCAGTTAGTTTATCATATTAATAATGAGTAAATACCAGTTAGTTTATCATAGTAGTATAATGAGTAAATACCAGTTAGTTTATCACACCACAGCCAGTAATAATGAGTAAATACCAGTTAGTTTATCACACCACAGCCAGTAATAATGAATAAATACCAGTTAGTTTATAATACCACAGCCAGTAATAATGAGTAAATACCAGTTAGTTTATCATATTAATAATGAGTAAATACCAGTTAGTTTATCACACCACAGCCAGTAATAATGAGTAAATACCAGTTAGTTTATCACACCACAGCCAGTAATAATGAGTAAATACCAGTTAGTTTATCACACCACAGCCAGTAATAATGAATAAATACCAGTTAGTTTAATACACAGCCAGTAATAATGAGTAAATACCAGTTAGTTTGTCATATTAATAATGAAAATACCAGTTAGTTTATCATAGTAATAATGAGTAAATACCAGTTAGTTTATAATACCACAGCCAGTAATAATGAGTAAATACCAGTTAGTTTATAATACCACAGCCAGTAATAATGAGTAAATACCAGTTAGTTTATAATACCACAGCCAGTAATAATGAATAAATACCAGTTAGTTTATCACACCACAGCCAGTAATAATGAGTAAATACCAGTTAGTTTATCATATTAATAATGAGTAAATACCAGTTAGTTTATCACACCACAGCCAGTAATAATGAGTAAATACCAGTTAGTTTATAATACCACAGCCAGTAATAATGAATAAATACCAGTTAGTTTATCACACCACAGCCAGTAATAATGAGTAAATACCAGTTAGTTTATCACACCACAGCCAGTAATAATGAGTAAATACCAGTTAGTTTATCATATTAATAATGAGTAAATACCAGTTAGTTTATCACACCACAGCCAGTAATAATGAGTAAATACCAGTTAGTTTATCACACCACAGCCAGTAATAATGAGTAAATACCAGTTAGTTTATCACACCACAGCCAGTAATAATGAATAAATACCAGTTAGTTTATAATACCACAGCCAGTAATAATGAGTAAATACCAGTTAGTTTATCATATTAATAATGAGTAAATACCAGTTAGTTTATCACACCACAGCCAGTAATAATGAGTAAATACCAGTTAGTTTATCACACCACAGCCAGTAATAATGAGTAAATACCAGTTAGTTTATCACACCACAGCCAGTAATAATGAATAAATACCAGTTAGTTTATAATACCACAGCCAGTAATAATGAGTAAATACCAGTTAGTTTGTCATATTAATAATGAGTAAATACCAGTTAGTTTATCATAGTAATAATGAGTAAATACCAGTTAGTTTATAATACCACAGCCAGTAATAATGAATAAATACCAGTTAGTTTATCACACCACAGCCAGTAATAATGAGTAAATACCAGTTAGTTTATCATATTAATAATGAGTAAATACCAGTTAGTTTATCATAGTAATAATGAGTAAATACCAGTTAGTTTATAATACCACAGCCAGTAATAATGAGTAAATACCAGTTAGTTTATAATACCACAGCCAGTAATAATGAGTAAATACCAGTTAGTTTATAATACCACAGCCAGTAATAATGAATAAATACCAGTTAGTTTATCACACCACAGCCAGTAATAATGAGTAAATACCAGTTAGTTTATCATATTAATAATGAGTAAATACCAGTTAGTTTATCATATTAATAATGAGTAAATACCAGTTAGTTTATCACACCACAGCCAGTAATAATGAATAAATACCAGTTAGTTTATCACACCACAGCCAGTAATAATGAGTAAATACCAGTTAGTTTATCATATTAATAATGAGTAAATACCAGTTAGTTTATCATAGTAATAATGAGTAAATACCAGTTAGTTTATAATACCACAGCCAGTAATAATGAGTAAATACCAGTTAGTTTATCATATTAATAATGAGTAAATACCAGTTAGTTTATCACACCACAGCCAGTAATAATGAGTAAATACCAGTTAGTTTATCACACCACAGCCAGTAATAATGAATAAATACCAGTTAGTTTATCACACCACAGCCAGTAATAATGAGTAAATACCAGTTAGTTTATCACACCACAGCCAGTAATAATGAGTAAATACCAGTTAGTTTATAATACCACAGCCAGTAATAATGAGTAAATACCAGTTAGTTTATCATATTAATAATGAGTAAATACCAGTTAGTTTATCACACCACAGCCAGTAATAATGAGTAAATACCAGTTAGTTTATCACACCACAGCCAGTAATAATGAGTAAATACCAGTTAGTTTATCACACCACAGCCAGTAATAATGAATAAATACCAGTTAGTTTATCACACCACAGCCAGTAATAATGAATAAATACCAGTTAGTTTATCACACCACAGCCAGTAATAATGAATAAATACCAGTTAGTTTATCACACCACAGCCAGTAATAATGAGTAAATACCAGTTAGTTTATCACACCACAGCCAGTAATAATGAATAAATACCAGTTAGTTTATCACACCACAGCCAGTAATAATGAGTAAATACCAGTTAGTTTATCACACCACAGCCAGTAATAATGAATAAATACCAGTTAGTTTATCACACCACAGCCAGTAATAATGAATAAATACCAGTTAGTTTATCACACCACAGCCAGTAATAATGAGTAAATACCAGTTAGTTTATCACACCACAGCCAGTAATAATGAATAAATACCAGTTAGTTTATCACACCACAGCCAGTAATAATGAGTAAATACCAGTTAGTTTATCACACCACAGCCAGTAATAATGAATAAATACCAGTTAGTTTATCACACCACAGCCAGTAATAATGAATAAATACCAGTTAGTTTATCACACCACAGCCAGTAATAATGAATAAATACCAGTTAGTTTATCACACCACAGCCAGTAATAATGAGTAAATACCAGTTAGTTTATCACACCACAGCCAGTAATAATGAATAAATACCAGTTAGTTTATCACACCACAGCCAGTAATAATGAGTAAATACCAGTTAGTTTATCACACCACAGCCAGTAATAATGAATAAATACCAGTTAGTTTATCACACCACAGCCAGTAATAATGAGTAAATACCAGTTAGTTTATAATACCACAGCCAGTAATAATGAGTAAATACCAGTTAGTTTATCATATTAATAATGAGTAAATACCAGTTAGTTTATCACACCACAGCCAGTAATAATGAGTAAATACCAGTTAGTTTATCATATTAATAATGAGTAAATACCAGTTAGTTTATCACACCACAGCCAGTAATAATGAGTAAATACCAGTTAGTTTATCACACCACAGCCAGTAATAATGAGTAAATACCAGTTAGTTTATAATACCACAGCCAGTAATAATGAGTAAATACCAGTTAGTTTATCATATTAATAATGAGTAAATACCAGTTAGTTTATCACACCACAGCCAGTAATAATGAGTAAATACCAGTTAGTTTATCACACCACAGCCAGTAATAATGAATAAATACCAGTTAGTGTATCACACCACAGCCAGTAATAATGAATAAATACCAGTTAGTTTATCACACCACAGCCAGTAATAATGAGTAAATACCAGTTAGTTTATCACACCACAGCCAGTAATAATGAATAAATACCAGTTAGTTTATCACACCACAGCCAGTAATAATGAGTAAATACCAGTTAGTTTATCACACCACAGCCAGTAATAATGAATAAATACCAGTTAGTTTATCACACCACAGCCAGTAATAATGAATAAATACCAGTTAGTTTATCACACCACAGCCAGTAATAATGAGTAAATACCAGTTAGTTTATCACACCACAGCCAGTAATAATGAATAAATACCAGTTAGTTTATCACACCACAGCCAGTAATAATGAATAAATACCAGTTAGTTTATCACACCACAGCCAGTAATAATGAATAAATACCAGTTAGTTTATCACACCACAGCCAGTAATAATGAATAAATACCAGTTAGTTTATCACACCACAGCCAGTAATAATGAATAAATACCAGTTAGTTTATCACACCACAGCCAGTAATAATGAATAAATACCAGTTAGTGTATCACACCACAGCCAGTAATAATGAATAAATACCAGTTAGTTTATCACACCACAGCCAGTAATAATGAGTAAATACCAGTTAGTTTATCACACCACAGCCAGTAATAATGAATAAATACCAGTTAGTTTATCACACCACAGCCAGTAATAATGAGTAAATACCAGTTAGTTTATCACACCACAGCCAGTAATAATGAATAAATACCAGTTAGTTTATCACACCACAGCCAGTAATAATGAATAAATACCAGTTAGTTTATCACACCACAGCCAGTAATAATGAGTAAATACCAGTTAGTTTATCACACCACAGCCAGTAATAATGAATAAATACCAGTTAGTTTATCACACCACAGCCAGTAATAATGAATAAATACCAGTTAGTTTATCACACCACAGCCAGTAATAATGAATAAATACCAGTTAGTTTATCACACCACAGCCAGTAATAATGAGTAAATACCAGTTAGTTTATCACACCACAGCCAGTAATAATGAATAAATAACAGTTAGTTTATCACACCACAGCCAGTAATAATGAGTAAATACCAGTTAGTTTATCACACCACAGCCAGTAATAATGAATAAATACCAGTTAGTTTATCACACCACAGCCAGTAATAATGAGTAAATACCAGTTAGTTTATAATACCACAGCCAGTAATAATGAGTAAATACCAGTTAGTTTATCATATTAATAATGAGTAAATACCAGTTAGTTTATCACACCACAGCCAGTAATAATGAGTAAATACCAGTTAGTTTATCATATTAATAATGAGTAAATACCAGTTAGTTTATCACACCACAGCCAGTAATAATGAGTAAATACCAGTTAGTTTATCACACCACAGCCAGTAATAATGAGTAAATACCAGTTAGTTTATAATACCACAGCCAGTAATAATGAGTAAATACCAGTTAGTTTATCATATTAATAATGAGTAAATACCAGTTAGTTTATCACACCACAGCCAGTAATAATGAATAAATACCAGTTAGTTTATCACACCACAGCCAGTAATAATGAGTAAATACCAGTTAGTTTATCACACCACAGCCAGTAATAATGAATAAATACCAGTTAGTTTATCACACCACAGCCAGTAATAATGAATAAATACCAGTTAGTTTATCACACCACAGCCAGTAATAATGAATAAATACCAGTTAGTTTATCACACCACAGCCAGTAATAATGAGTAAATACCAGTTAGTTTATCACACCACAGCCAGTAATAATGAGTAAATACCAGTTAGTTTATCACACCACAGCCAGTAATAATGAATAAATACCAGTTAGTTTATCACACCACAGCCAGTAATAATGAATAAATACCAGTTAGTTTATCACACCACAGCCAGTAATAATGAATAAATACCAGTTAGTTTATCACACCACAGCCAGTAATAATGAATAAATACCAGTTAGTTTATCACACCACAGCCAGTAATAATGAATAAATACCAGTTAGTTTATCACACCACAGCCAGTAATAATGAGTAAATACCAGTTAGTTTATCACACCACAGCCAGTAATAATGAATAAATACCAGTTAGTTTATCACACCACAGCCAGTAATAATGAATAAATACCAGTTAGTTTATCACACCACAGCCAGTAATAATGAATAAATACCAGTTAGTTTATCACACCACAGCCAGTAATAATGAATAAATACCAGTTAGTTTATCACACCACAGCCAGTAATAATGAGTAAATACCAGTTAGTTTATCACACCACAGCCAGTAATAATGAATAAATACCAGTTAGTTTATCACACCACAGCCAGTAATAATGAATAAATACCAGTTAGTTTATCATATTAATAATGAGTAAATACCAGTTAGTTTATCACACCACAGCCAGTAATAATGAATAAATACCAGTTAGTTTATCACACCACAGCCAGTAATAATGAGTAAATACCAGTTAGTTTATCACACCACAGCCAGTAATAATGAATAAATACCAGTTAGTTTATCACACCACAGCCAGTAATAATGAGTAAATACCAGTTAGTTTATCACACCACAGCCAGTAATAATGAATAAATACCAGTTAGTTTATCACACCACAGCCAGTAATAATGAATAAATACCAGTTAGTTTATCACACCACAGCCAGTAATAATGAATAAATACCAGTTAGTTTATCACACCACAGCCAGTAATAATGAGTAAATACCAGTTAGTTTATCACACCACAGCCAGTAATAATGAGTAAATACCAGTTAGTTTATCACACCACAGCCAGTAATAATGAATAAATACCAGTTAGTTTATCACACCACAGCCAGTAATAATGAATAAATACCAGTTAGTTTATCACACCACAGCCAGTAATAATGAATAAATACCAGTTAGTTTATCACACCACAGCCAGTAATAATGAATAAATACCAGTTAGTTTATCACACCACAGCCAGTAATAATGAATAAATACCAGTTAGTTTATCACACCACAGCCAGTAATAATGAATAAATACCAGTTAGTTTATCACACCACAGCCAGTAATAATGAGTAAATACCAGTTAGTTTATCACACCACAGCCAGTAATAATGAATAAATACCAGTTAGTTTATCACACCACAGCCAGTAATAATGAATAAATACCAGTTAGTTTATCACACCACAGCCAGTAATAATGAATAAATACCAGTTAGTTTATCACACCACAGCCAGTAATAATGAATAAATACCAGTTAGTTTATCACACCACAGCCAGTAATAATGAGTAAATACCAGTTAGTTTATCACACCACAGCCAGTAATAATGAATAAATACCAGTTAGTTTATCACACCACAGCCAGTAATAATGAATAAATTCCAGTTAGTTTATCATATTAATAATGAGTAAATACCAGTTAGTTTATCACACCACAGCCAGTAATAATGAGTAAATACCAGTTAGTTTATCACACCACAGCCAGTAATAATGAGTAAATACCAGTTAGTTTATCACACCACAGCCAGTAATAATGAATAAATACCAGTTAGTTTATCACACCACAGCCAGTAATAATGAATAAATACCAGTTAGTTTATCATATTAATAATGAGTAATAATACCAGTTAGTTTATCACACCACAGCCAGTAATAATGAGTAAATACCAGTTAGTTTATCACACCACAGCCAGTAATAATGAATAAATACCAGTTAGTTTATCACACCACAGCCAGTAATAATGAATAAATACCAGTTAGTTTATCACACCACAGCCAGTAATAATGAATAAATACCAGTTAGTTTATCACACCACAGCCAGTAATAATGAATAAATACCAGTTAGTTTATCACACCACAGCCAGTAATAATGAATAAATACCAGTTAGTTTATCACACCACAGCCAGTAATAATGAGTAAATACCAGTTAGTTTATCATATTAATAATGAGTAAATACCAGTTAGTTTATCATATTAATAATGAGTAAATACCAGTTAGTTTATCATATTAATAATGAATAAATACCAGTTAGTTTATAATACCACAGCCAGTAATAATGAATAAATACCAGTTAGTTTATCATATTAATAATGAGTAAATACCAGTTAGTTTATCACACCACAGCCAGTAATAATGAATAAATACCAGTTAGTTTATCATATTAATAATGAGTAAATACCAGTTAGTTTATCATATTAATAATGAGTAAATACCAGTTAGTTTATCACACCACAGCCAGTAATAATGAATAAATACCAGTTAGTTTATCATATTAATAATGAGTAAATACCAGTTAGTTTATCATATTAATAATGAGTAAATACCAGTTAGTTTATCATATTAATAATGAGTAAATACCAGTTAGTTTATCACACCACAGCCAGTAATAATGAATAAATACCAGTTAGTTTATCATATTAATAATGAGTAAATACCAGTTAGTTTATCATATTAATAATGAGTAAATACCAGTTAGTTTATCATATTAATAATGAGTAAATACCAGTTAGTTTATCACACCACAGCCAGTAATAATGAGTAAATACCAGTTAGTTTATCATATTAATAATGAGTAAATACCAGTTAGTTTATCATATTAATAATGAGTAAATACCAGTTAGTTTATCACACCACAGCCAGTAATAATGAATAAATACCAGTTAGTTTATCATATTAATAATGAGTAAATACCAGTTAGTTTATCATATTAATAATGAGTAAATACCAGTTAGTTTATCATATTAATAATGAGTAAATACCAGTTAGTTTATCACACCACAGCCAGTAATAATGAATAAATACCAGTTAGTTTATCACACCACAGCCAGTAATAATGAATAAATACCAGTTAGTTTATCACACCACAGCCAGTAATAATGAATAAATACCAGTTAGTTTATCACACCACAGCCAGTAATAATGAATAAATACCAGTTAGTTTATCACACCACAGCCAGTAATAATGAATAAATACCAGTTAGTTTATCACACCACAGCCAGTAATAATGAGTAAATACCAGTTAGTTTATCACACCACAGCCAGTAATAATGAATAAATACCAGTTAGTTTATCACACCACAGCCAGTAATAATGAATAAATACCAGTTAGTTTATCACACCACAGCCAGTAATAATGAATAAATACCAGTTAGTTTATCACACCACAGCCAGTAATAATGAATAAATACCAGTTAGTTTATCACACCACAGCCAGTAATAATGAATAAATACCAGTTAGTTTATCACACCACAGCCAGTAATAATGAATAAATACCAGTTAGTTTATCACACCACAGCCAGTAATAATGAATAAATACCAGTTAGTTTATCACACCACAGCCAGTAATAATGAATAAATACCAGTTAGTTTATCACACCACAGCCAGTAATAATGAATAAATACCAGTTAGTTTATCACACCACAGCCAGTAATAATGAATAAATACCAGTTAGTTTATCACACCACAGCCAGTAATAATGAATAAATACCAGTTAGTTTATCACACCACAGCCAGTAATAATGAATAAATACCAGTTAGTTTATCACACCACAGCCAGTAATAATGAATAAATACCAGTTAGTTTATCACACCACAGCCAGTAATAATGAATAAATACCAGTTAGTTTATCACACCACAGCCAGTAATAATGAATAAATACCAGTTAGTTTATCACACCACAGCCAGTAATAATGAGTAAATACCAGTTAGTTTATCACACCACAGCCAGTAATAATGAGTAAATACCAGTTAGTTTATCACACCACAGCCAGTAATAATGAGTAAATACCAGTTAGTTTATCACACCACAGCCAGTAATAATGAATAAATACCAGTTAGTTTATCACACCACAGCCAGTAATAATGAGTAAATACCAGTTAGTTTATAATACCACAGCCAGTAATAATGAGTAAATACCAGTTAGTTTATCATATTAATAATGAGTAAATACCAGTTAGTTTATCACACCACAGCCAGTAATAATGAGTAAATACCAGTTAGTTTATCATATTAATAATGAGTAAATACCAGTTAGTTTATCACACCACAGCCAGTAATAATGAGTAAATACCAGTTAGTTTATCACACCACAGCCAGTAATAATGAGTAAATACCAGTTAGTTTATAATACCACAGCCAGTAATAATGAGTAAATACCAGTTAGTTTATCATATTAATAATGAGTAAATACCAGTTAGTTTATCACACCACAGCCAGTAATAATGAGTAAATACCAGTTAGTTTATCACACCACAGCCAGTAATAATGAATAAATACCAGTTAGTGTATCACACCACAGCCAGTAATAATGAATAAATACCAGTTAGTTTATCACACCACAGCCAGTAATAATGAGTAAATACCAGTTAGTTTATCACACCACAGCCAGTAATAATGAATAAATACCAGTTAGTTTATCACACCACAGCCAGTAATAATGAGTAAATACCAGTTAGTTTATCACACCACAGCCAGTAATAATGAATAAATACCAGTTAGTTTATCACACCACAGCCAGTAATAATGAATAAATACCAGTTAGTTTATCACACCACAGCCAGTAATAATGAGTAAATACCAGTTAGTTTATCACACCACAGCCAGTAATAATGAATAAATACCAGTTAGTTTATCACACCACAGCCAGTAATAATGAATAAATACCAGTTAGTTTATCACACCACAGCCAGTAATAATGAATAAATACCAGTTAGTTTATCACACCACAGCCAGTAATAATGAATAAATACCAGTTAGTTTATCACACCACAGCCAGTAATAATGAATAAATACCAGTTAGTTTATCACACCACAGCCAGTAATAATGAATAAATACCAGTTAGTGTATCACACCACAGCCAGTAATAATGAATAAATACCAGTTAGTTTATCACACCACAGCCAGTAATAATGAGTAAATACCAGTTAGTTTATCACACCACAGCCAGTAATAATGAATAAATACCAGTTAGTTTATCACACCACAGCCAGTAATAATGAGTAAATACCAGTTAGTTTATCACACCACAGCCAGTAATAATGAATAAATACCAGTTAGTTTATCACACCACAGCCAGTAATAATGAATAAATACCAGTTAGTTTATCACACCACAGCCAGTAATAATGAGTAAATACCAGTTAGTTTATCACACCACAGCCAGTAATAATGAATAAATACCAGTTAGTTTATCACACCACAGCCAGTAATAATGAATAAATACCAGTTAGTTTATCACACCACAGCCAGTAATAATGAATAAATACCAGTTAGTTTATCACACCACAGCCAGTAATAATGAGTAAATACCAGTTAGTTTATCACACCACAGCCAGTAATAATGAATAAATACCAGTTAGTTTATCACACCACAGCCAGTAATAATGAGTAAATACCAGTTAGTTTATCACACCACAGCCAGTAATAATGAATAAATACCAGTTAGTTTATCACACCACAGCCAGTAATAATGAGTAAATACCAGTTAGTTTATAATACCACAGCCAGTAATAATGAGTAAATACCAGTTAGTTTATCATATTAATAATGAGTAAATACCAGTTAGTTTATCACACCACAGCCAGTAATAATGAGTAAATACCAGTTAGTTTATCATATTAATAATGAGTAAATACCAGTTAGTTTATCACACCACAGCCAGTAATAATGAGTAAATACCAGTTAGTTTATCACACCACAGCCAGTAATAATGAGTAAATACCAGTTAGTTTATAATACCACAGCCAGTAATAATGAGTAAATACCAGTTAGTTTATCATATTAATAATGAGTAAATACCAGTTAGTTTATCACACCACAGCCAGTAATAATGAGTAAATACCAGTTAGTTTATCACACCACAGCCAGTAATAATGAGTAAATACCAGTTAGTTTATCACACCACAGCCAGTAATAATGAATAAATACCAGTTAGTTTATCACACCACAGCCAGTAATAATGAATAAATACCAGTTAGTTTATCACACCACAGCCAGTAATAATGAATAAATACCAGTTAGTTTATCACACCACAGCCAGTAATAATGAATAAATACCAGTTAGTTTATCACACCACAGCCAGTAATAATGAATAAATACCAGTTAGTTTATCACACCACAGCCAGTAATAATGAATAAATACCAGTTAGTTTATCACACCACAGCCAGTAATAATGAGTAAATACCAGTTAGTTTATCACACCACAGCCAGTAATAATGAATAAATACCAGTTAGTTTATCACACCACAGCCAGTAATAATGAATAAATACCAGTTAGTTTATCACACCACAGCCAGTAATAATGAATAAATACCAGTTAGTTTATCACACCACAGCCAGTAATAATGAATAAATACCAGTTAGTTTATCACACCACAGCCAGTAATAATGAATAAATACCAGTTAGTTTATCACACCACAGCCAGTAATAATGAATAAATACCAGTTAGTTTATCACACCACAGCCAGTAATAATGAGTAAATACCAGTTAGTTTATCACACCACAGCCAGTAATAATGAATAAATACCAGTTAGTTTATCACACCACAGCCAGTAATAATGAATAAATACCAGTTAGTTTATCACACCACAGCCAGTAATAATGAATAAATACCAGTTAGTTTATCACACCACAGCCAGTAATAATGAATAAATACCAGTTAGTTTATCACACCACAGCCAGTAATAATGAGTAAATACCAGTTAGTTTATCACACCACAGCCAGTAATAATGAATAAATACCAGTTAGTTTATCACACCACAGCCAGTAATAATGAATAAATACCAGTTAGTTTATCATATTAATAATGAGTAAATACCAGTTAGTTTATCACACCACAGCCAGTAATAATGAGTAAATACCAGTTAGTTTATCACACCACAGCCAGTAATAATGAGTAAATACCAGTTAGTTTATCACACCACAGCCAGTAATAATGAATAAATACCAGTTAGTTTATCACACCACAGCCAGTAATAATGAATAAATACCAGTTAGTTTATCATATTAATAATGAGTAAATACCAGTTAGTTTATCACACCACAGCCAGTAATAATGAGTAAATACCAGTTAGTTTATCACACCACAGCCAGTAATAATGAATAAATACCAGTTAGTTTATCACACCACAGCCAGTAATAATGAATAAATACCAGTTAGT
This sequence comes from Oncorhynchus gorbuscha, assembly GCF_021184085.1. NCBI lineage: Eukaryota > Metazoa > Chordata > Actinopteri > Salmoniformes > Salmonidae > Oncorhynchus > Oncorhynchus gorbuscha. The sequence continues at coordinate 104,606,768 of NC_060175.1, read as the reverse complement.
TTATCACACCACAGCCAGTAATAATGAATAAATACCAGTTAGTTTATCACACCACAGCCAGTAATAATGAATAAATACCAGTTAGTTTATCACACCACAGCCAGTAATAATGAATAAATACCAGTTAGTTTATCACACCACAGCCAGTAATAATGAGTAAATACCAGTTAGTTTATCATATTAATAATGAGTAAATACCAGTTAGTTTATCATATTAATAATGAGTAAATACCAGTTAGTTTATCATATTAATAATGAATAAATACCAGTTAGTTTATAATACCACAGCCAGTAATAATGAATAAATACCAGTTAGTTTATCATATTAATAATGAGTAAATACCAGTTAGTTTATCACACCACAGCCAGTAATAATGAATAAATACCAGTTAGTTTATCATATTAATAATGAGTAAATACCAGTTAGTTTATCATATTAATAATGAGTAAATACCAGTTAGTTTATCACACCACAGCCAGTAATAATGAATAAATACCAGTTAGTTTATCATATTAATAATGAGTAAATACCAGTTAGTTTATCATATTAATAATGAGTAAATACCAGTTAGTTTATCATATTAATAATGAGTAAATACCAGTTAGTTTATCACACCACAGCCAGTAATAATGAATAAATACCAGTTAGTTTATCATATTAATAATGAGTAAATACCAGTTAGTTTATCATATTAATAATGAGTAAATACCAGTTAGTTTATCATATTAATAATGAGTAAATACCAGTTAGTTTATCACACCACAGCCAGTAATAATGAGTAAATACCAGTTAGTTTATCATATTAATAATGAGTAAATACCAGTTAGTTTATCATATTAATAATGAGTAAATACCAGTTAGTTTATCACACCACAGCCAGTAATAATGAATAAATACCAGTTAGTTTATCATATTAATAATGAGTAAATACCAGTTAGTTTATCATATTAATAATGAGTAAATACCAGTTAGTTTATCATATTAATAATGAGTAAATACCAGTTAGTTTATCACACCACAGCCAGTAATAATGAATAAATACCAGTTAGTTTATCACACCACAGCCAGTAATAATGAATAAATACCAGTTAGTTTATCACACCACAGCCAGTAATAATGAATAAATACCAGTTAGTTTATCACACCACAGCCAGTAATAATGAGTAAATACCAGTTAGTTTATCACACCACAGCCAGTAATAATGAGTAAATACCAGTTAGTTTATCACACCACAGCCAGTAATAATGAGTAAATACCAGTTAGTTTATCACACCACAGCCAGTAATAATGAATAAATACCAGTTAGTTTATCACACCACAGCCAGTAATAATGAATAAATACCAGTTAGTTTATCACACCACAGCCAGTAATAATGAATAAATACCAGTTAGTTTATCACACCACAGCCAGTAATAATGAATAAATACCAGTTAGTTTATCATATTAATAATGAATAAATACCAGTTAGTTTATCACACCACAGCCAGTAATAATGAGTAAATACCAGTTAGTTTATCACACCACAGCCAGTAATAATGAGTAAATACCAGTTAGTTTATCACACCACAGCCAGTAATAATGAATAAATACCAGTTAGTTTATCACACCACAGCCAGTAATAATGAATAAATACCAGTTAGTTTATCACACCACAGCCAGTCTTACGCCTAATGGACATAAATGTAATCCATGACCTGTTGTTGGCAACATCCTAAAAGGACATGGAAACACACAGACATAGTTACGCCTGCTAACTGGGGACAGTAGATGTTGGCCTTAACATTCGCTGCTCCAGCCCCCCCTCCCCCCTCCAGTTCACCTCTGTGAGTGACTTACCTCGCTGTGAAAGTGACATCATAGTTTGTAACACATTTACATAAAATGAGCGTCCCGCGCCCTCTCTTGGTGGTCTGTGGTACTACAACAGTCAAATGTCTTTCAATGAGAAACTCATTTTTATTAGATCAGATAGGTTTTGTTGTAATTTTTTGCTAAATAACAACACTAAGATATATTGCTAAGAGTGTGATTGTACAGTGACTGCCCTAGCGGTCAGCATCAAACAACAAGTAGCTCCAGAACATGGATATTGGGCCAGTATGTTCTTATTTAACCAGGCAAGTCAGCTTAGAACAAATTCTGATTTACCAGGACGGCCGACCCCATGCCAAACCCAGTCGACGCTGGGCCAATTGTGTGCTGCCCTATGGGATTCCTAATCAAAGCCACATGTGATGCAGCCTGGATTTGAACCAGGTACTGCAGTGTTTCCTCTTGCACTGAGATACAGTGTCTTAGACCCCTGCGCCACTCAGGAGTATAGATAGGCACTATCCAGAAGAGAGTGCCCTAAACCCCTCCTCCTTAGGCACTAGTGTTGATCTGGAACAACATGTAAGCAATAGGGTGAAGGCACCTTGAAGTACATTTCAGCTCTGTTAAAAAGTACCCTCACATCGTTGTTACATTGAGTATAGTGATTCAGGTGTATCATTAGAACTGGTTACTGGTTAATAGGACACACCAACATTATACAACTATAAACAGAAACTCGACACGTGAATGTTATTGTAGCTTCCCGTAAAAACTCGTCAAGAACATTAACGTTGTATATTCTGAGAACATTGTAACCGCGTTCTAAATCAAATCAAATGAAATGTATTTATATAGCCCTGTACAGAAACCCAGTGCTGTACAGAAACCCAGCCTAAAACTCCAAACAGCAAGCAATGCAGGTGTAGAAGCAGATATTGTAGATAAGCAGAGATTCTAGATAAGCAGATATTCTAGATAAGCAGAGATTCTAGATAAGCAGATATTCTAGATAAGCAGAGATGCTAGATACGCAGAGATTCTAGATAAGCAGAGATTCTAGATAAGCAGATATCCTAGATAAGCAGAGATTCTAGATAAGCAGATATTCTAGATAAGTAGAGATTCTAGATAAGCAGAAATTCTAGATAAGCAGAGATTCTAGATAAGCAGAGATTCTATATAAGCTATGTTTGACATTAAGGGACTTCTGCTTATCCTTAACACCAAAACATGCACACAAAAAAAAGGTTCTCAGGAAGTTTTTGCTAACATAAAAGTATATAGAATGTTCCCCTTGACTAACGGAACACTGGACAATCAAACATTAGGGGAACGTTACTGATAACATTACAAAAACGTTCTCTCTCCTTGAGTTGATCAAATGAATGAGCTCTGCGTTACTGAGTTGATCAAATGTACAGAGGTGTGGTTCTATGCTGATGAATTTATGTACGGAGGTGTGGTTCTATGCTGATGAATTTATGTACGGAGGTGTGGTTCTATGCTGATGAATTTATGTACGGAGGTGTGGTTCTATGCTGATGAATTTATGTACGGAGGTGTGGTTCTATGCTGATGAATTTATGTACGGAGGTGTGGTTCTATGCTGATGAATTTATGTACGGAGGTGTGGTTCTATGCTGATGAATTTATGTACGGAGGTGTGGTTCTATGCTGATGAATTTATGTACGGAGGTGTGGTTCTATGCTGATGAATTTATGTACGGAGGTGTGGTTCTATGCTGATGAATTTATGTACGGAGGTGTGGTTCTATGCTGATGAATTTATGTACGGAGGTGTGGTTCTATGCTGATGAATTTATGTACGGAGGTGTGGTTCTATGCTGATGAATTTATGTACGGAGGTGTGGTTCTATGCTGATGAATTTATGTACGGAGGTGTGGTTCTATGCTGATGAATTTATGTACGGAGGTGTGGTTCTATGCTGATGAATTTATGTACGGAGGTGTGGTTCTATGCTGATGAATTTATGTACGGAGGTGTGGTTCTATGCTGATTAATTTATGTACGGAGGTGTGGTTCTATGCTGATTAATTTATGTACGGAGGTGTGGTTCTATGCTGATTAATTTATGTACGGAGGTGTGGTTCTATGCTGATTAATTTATGTACGGAGGTGTGGTTCTATGCTGATTAATTTATGTACGGAGGTGTGGTTCTATGCTGATTAATTTATGTACGGAGGTGTGGTTCTATGCTGATTAATTTATGTACGGAGGTGTGGTTCTATGCTGATTAATTTATGTACGGAGGTGTGGTTCTATGCTGATGAATTTATGTACGGAGGTGTGGTTCTATGCTGATGAATTTATGTACGGAGGTGTGGTTCTATGCTGATGAATTTATGTACGGAGGTGTGGTTCTATGCTGATGAATTTATGTACGGAGGTGTGGTTCTATGCTGATGAATTTATGTACGGAGGTGTGGTTCTATGCTGATGAATTTATGTACGGAGGTGTGGTTCTATGCTGATGAATTTATGTACGGAGGTGTGGTTCTATGCTGATGAATTTATGTACGGAGGTGTGGTTCTATGCTGATGAATTTATGTACGGAGGTGTGGTTCTATGCTGATGAATTTATGTACGGAGGTGTGGTTCTATGCTGATGAATTTATGTACGGAGGTGTGGTTCTATGCTGATGAATTTATGTACGGAGGTGTGGTTCTATGCTGATGAATTTATGTACGGAGGTGTGGTTCTATGCTGATGAATTTATGTACGGAGGTGTGGTTCTATGCTGATGAATTTATGTACGGAGGTGTGGTTCTATGCTGATGAATTTATGTACGGAGGTGTGGTTCTATGCTGATGAATTTATGTACGGAGGTGTGGTTCTATGCTGATGAATTTATGTACGGAGGTGTGGTTCTATGCTGATGAATTTATGTACGGAGGTGTGGTTCTATGCTGATTAATTTATGTACGGAGGTGTGGTTCTATGCTGATTAATTTATGTACGGAGGTGTGGTTCTATGCTGATTAATTTATGTACGGAGGTGTGGTTCTATGCTGATTAATTTATGTACGGAGGTGTGGTTCTATGCTGATTAATTTATGTACGGAGGTGTGGTTCTATGCTGATTAATTTATGTACGGAGGTGTGGTTCTATGCTGATTAATTTATGTACGGAGGTGTGGTTCTATGCTGATTAATTTATGTACGGAGGTGTGGTTCTATGCTGATTAATTTATGTACGGAGGTGTGGTTCTATGCTGATTAATTTATGTACGGAGGTGTGGTTCTATGCTGATTAATTTATGTACGGAGGTGTGGTTCTATGCTGATGAATTTATGTACGGAGGTGTGGTTCTATGCTGATGAATTTATGTACGGAGGTGTGGTTCTATGCTGATTAATTTATGTACGGAGGTGTGGTTCTATGCTGATTAATTTATGTACGGAGGTGTGGTTCTATGCTGATTAATTTATGTACGGAGGTGTGGTTCTATGCTGATGAATTTATGTACGGAGGTGTGGTTCTATGCTGATGAATTTATGTACGGAGGTGTGGTTCTATGCTGATTAATTTATGTACGGAGGTGTGGTTCTATGCTGATTAATTTATGTACGGAGGTGTGGTTCTATGCTGATTAATTTATGTACGGAGGTGTGGTTCTATGCTGATTAATTTATGTACGGAGGTGTGGTTCTATGCTGATTAATTTATGCATGCCATACCATTTATTGTAAGCGTAAATACCAATGACTCTATTTATGAAAGGACAAAGCCATCGATCACGAGACATCATTCATTTATATGTAAAGACTCAATAGAACACTGAAACCTAATTAAACCGGTTAAGATGACGTGTCTTTGGCTGCTTCTACACAGGCCTCTCAATTCAGATATTATTTTTTTTCCCTTTAATTGGTGTTTTGACCAATCACAGCAGATCTTTTCACTTCAGGTCAATTAGTGAAAAAAAGTTCCTAATTGTGCTGCCTGTGTAAACGCAGCAATGGAGACATAACATGGTAGTCCAGGAAGTGAAGTTGTAGGAAAACTCCGTGCTGCCGCCCCCCCCCCCCCTCTCATTGAGTGATTGTGTCCGAATACCCACAATAGCATACTACATTTTGAATGCTTAGCAGGACAGGAAAACGGTCCAATTTTGCGCACTTGTCAAGAGAATATCCCTGGTCATCCCTACTGCCTCTGATCTGGAGGACTCACTACACAGAGAACATCCCTGGTCATCCCTACTGCCTCTGATCTGGAGGACTCACTAAACAGAGAACATCCCTGGTCATCCCTACTGCCTCTGATCTGAAGGACTCACTAAACAGAGAACATCCCTGGTCATCCCTACTACCTCTGATCTGGAGGACTCACTAAACAGAGAACATCCCTGGTAATCTACTGCCTCTGAACTGGCAGACTCACTAAACACAAATACTTCATTTGGCCTGGTCAGCCATAGACGACGAGAGGCTCTAATGTAGTGACTGACCGGAGAAGAGGCTCTAATGTAGTGACTGACCAGAGAAGAGGCTCTAATGTAGTGACTGATGAGAGAAGAGGCTCCAATGACTGAGAGAAGAGGCTGACTGACCATTCAGAGAAGAGGCTCTAATGTAGTGACTGACCAGAGAAGAGGCTCTAATGTAGTGACTGACCATTCAGAGAAGAGGCTCTAATGTAGTGACTGACCAGAGAAGAGGCTCCAATGTAGTGACTGACCAGAGAAGAGGCTCCAATGTAGTGACTGACCAGAGAAGAGGCTCTAATGTAGTGACTGACCAGAGAAGAGGCTCCAATGTAGTGACTGACCAGAGAAGAGGCTCCAATATAGTGACTGACCATTCAGAGAAGAGGCTCTAATGTAGTGACTGACCAGAGAAGAGGCTCCAATGTAGTGACTGACCAGAGAAGAGGCTACAATGTAATGACTGACCAGAGAAGAGGCTCTAATGTAGTGACTGACCAGAGAAGAGGCTCCAATGTAGTGACTGACCAGAGAAGAGGCTCCAATATAGTGACTGACCATTCAGAGAAGAGGCTCTAATGTAGTGACTGACCAGAGAAGAGGCTCCAATGTAGTGACTGACCAGAGAAGAGGCTACAATGTAATGACTGACCAGAGAAGAGGCTCTAATGTAGTGACTGACCAGAGAAGAGGCTCTAATGTAGTGACTGACCAGAGAAGAGGCTCTAATGTAGTGACTGACCAGAGAAGAGGCTCCAATGTAGTGACTGACCAGAGAAGAGGCTACAATGTAATGACTGACCAGAGAAGAGGCTACAATGTAATGACTGACCAGAGAAGAGGCTCTAATGTAGTGACTGACCAGAGAAGAGGCTCCAATGTAGTGACTGACCAGAGATGAGGCTCTAATGTAGTGACTGACCAGCGAAGAGGCTCCAATGTAGTGACTGACCAGAGAAGAGGCTCTAATGTAGTGACTGACCAGAGAAGAGGCTCTAATGTAGTGACTGACCAGAGAAGAGGCTCTAATGTAGTGACTGACGAGAGAAGAGGCTCCAATGTAGTGACTGACCAGAGAAGAGGCTCTAATGTAGTGACTGACCATTCAGAGAAGAGGCTCTAATGTAGTGACTGACCAGAGAAGAGGCTCCAATGTAGTGACTGACCAGAGAAGAGGCTCTAATGTAGTGACTGACCATTCAGAGAAGAGGCTCTAATGTAGTGACTGACCAGAGAAGAGGCTCCAATGTAGTGACTGACCAGAGAAGAGGCTCCAATATAGTGACTGACCATTCAGAGAAGAGGCTCTAATGTAGTGACTGACCAGAGAAGAGGCTCCAATGTAGTGACTGACCAGAGAAGAGGCTACAATGTAATGACTGACCAGAGAAGAGGCTCTAATATAGTGACTGACCAGAGAAGTGACTCTAATGTAGTGACTGACCAGAGAAGAGACTCTAATGTAGTGACTGACCAGAGAAGAGACTCTAATGTAGTGACTGACCAGAGAAGAGGCTCTAATGTAGTGACTGACCAGAGAAGAGGCTCTAATGTAGTGACTGACCAGAGAAGAGGCTCCAATGTAGTGACTGACCAGAGAAGAGGCTCTAATGTAGTGACTGACCAGAGAAGAGGCTCCAATGTAGTGACTGACCAGAGAAGAGGCTCTAATGTAGTGACTGACCAGAGAAGAGGCTCTAATGTAGTGACTGACCAGAGAAGAGGCTCTAATGTAGTGACTGACCAGAGAAGAGGCTCCAATGTAGTGACTGACCAGAGAAGAGGCTACAATGTAATGACTGACCAGAGAAGAGGCTCTAATGTAGTGACTGACCAGAGAAGAGGCTCCAATGTAGTGACTGACCAGAGATGAGGCTCTAATGTAGTGACTGACCAGCGAAGAGGCTCCAATGTAGTGACTGACCAGAGAAGAGGCTCTAATGTAGTGACTGACCAGAGAAGAGGCTCTAATGTAGTGACTGACCAGAGAAGAGGCTCTAATGTAGTGACTGACGAGAGAAGAGGCTCCAATGTAGTGACTGACCAGAGAAGAGGCTCTAATGTAGTGACTGACCATTCAGAGAAGAGGCTCTAATGTAGTGACTGACCAGAGAAGAGGCTCCAATGTAGTGACTGACCAGAGAAGAGGCTCCAATGTAGTGACTGACCAGAGAAGAGGCTCTAATGTAGTGACTGACCATTCAGAGAAGAGGCTCTAATGTAGTGACTGACCAGAGAAGAGGCTCTAATGTAGTGACTGACCATTCAGAGAAGAGGCTCTAATGTGGTGACTGACCAGACAAGAGACTCTAATATAGTGACTGACCAGAGAAGTGACTCTAATGTAGTGACTGACCAGAGAAGAGACTCTAATGTAGTGACTGACCAGAGAAGAGACTCTAATGTAGTGACTGACCAGAGAAGAGGCTCTAATGTAGTGACTGACCAGAGAAGAGGCTCTAATGTAGTGACTGACCAGAGAAGAGGCTCCAATGTAGTGACTGACCAGAGAAGAGACTCTAATGTAGTGACTGACCAGAGAAGAGGCTCTAATGTAGTGACTGACCAGAGAAGAGACTCTAATGTAGTGACTGACCAGAGAAGAGGCTCTAATGTAGTGACTGACCAGAGAAGAGGCTCTAATGTAGTGACTGACCAGAGAAGAGGCTCCAATGTAGTGACTGACCAGAGAAGAGGCTCTAATGTAGTGACTGACCAGAGAAGAGACTCTAATGTAGTGACTGACCAGAGAAGAGGCTCTAATGTAGTGACTGACCAGAGAAGAGGCTCTAATGTAGTGACTGACCATTCAGAGAAGAGGCTCTAATGTAGTGCCTGACCATTCAGAGAAGAGGCTCTAATGTAGTGACTGACCAGAGAAGAGGCTCTAATTTAGTGACTGACCAGAGACGAGGCTCTAATGTAGTGACTGACCAGAGAAGAGGCTCTAATTTAGTGACTGACCAGAGAAGAGGCTCTAATGTAGTGACTGACCAGAGAAGAGGCTCTAATGTAGTGACTGACCATTCAGAGAAGAGGCTCTAATGTAGTGACTGACCATTCAGAGAAGAGGCTCTAATGTAGTGACTGACCAGAGAAGAGGCTCTAATGTAGTGACTGACCAGAGAAGAGGCTCTAATGTAGTGACTGACCAGAGAAGAGGCTCTAATGTAGTGACTGACCAGAGAAGAGGCTCTAATGTAGTGACTGACCAGAGAAGAGGCTCCAATGTAGTGACTGACCAGAGAAGAGGCTACAATGTAATGACTGACCAGAGAAGAGGCTCTAATGTAGTGACTGACCAGAGAAGAGGCTCTAATGTAGTGACTGACCAGAGAAGAGGCTCTAATGTAGTGACTGAACAGAGAAGAGGCTCTACATTTACATTTACATTTAAGTCATTTAGCAGACGCTCTTATCCAGAGCTCTAATGTAGTGACTGACCAGAGAAGAGGCTTCAATGTAGTGACTGACCAGAGAAGAGGCTCTAATGTAGTGACTGACCAGAGAAGAGGCTCTAATGTAGTGACTGACCAGAGAAGAGGCTCTAATGTAGTGACTGACCAGAGAAGAGGCTCTAATGTAGTGACTGACCAGAGAAGAGGCTCCAATGTAGTGACTGACCAGAGAAGAGGCTCTAATGTAGTGACTGACCAGAGAAGAGGCTCTAATGTAGCGACTGACCAGAGAAGAGGCTCCAATGTAGTGACTGACCAGAGAAGAGGCTCCAATGTAGTGACTGACCGGAGAAGAGGCTCTAATGTAGTGACTGACCAGAGAAGAGGCTCTAATGTAGTGACTGACCGGAGAAGAGGCTCTAATGTAGTGACTGACCAGAGAAGAGGCTCCAATGTAGTGACTGACCAGAGAAGAGGCTCCAATATAGTGACTGACCATTCAGAGAAGAGGCTCTAATGTAGTGACTGACCATTCAGAGAAGAGGCTCTAATGTAGTGACTGACCAGAGAAGAGGCTCCAATGTAGTGACTGACCAGAGATGAGGCTCTAATGTAGTGACTGACCAGAGAAGAGGCTCTAATGTAGTGACTGACCAGAGAAGAGGCTCCACTGTAGTGACTGACCAGAGAAGAGGCTCTAATGTAGTGACTGACCAGAGAAGAGGCTCCAATGTAGTGACTGACCAGAGAAGAGGCTCTAATGTAGTGACTGACCATTCAGAGAAGAGGCTCTAATGTAGTGACTGACCAGAGAAGAGACTCTAATGTAGTGACTGACCAGAGAAGAGGCTCTAATGTAGTGACTGACCAGAGAAGAGACTCTAATGTAGTGACTGACCAGAGAAGAGGCTCTAATGTAGTGACTGACCAGAGAAGAGACTCTAATGTAGTGACTGACCAGAGAAGAGGCTCCAATGTAGTGACTGACCAGAGAAGAGGCTCTAATGTAGTGACTGACCAGAGAAGAGGCTCCAATGTAGTGACTGACCAGAGAAGAGGCTCTAATGTAGTGACTGACCAGAGAAGAGGCTCTAATGTAGTGACTGACCATTCAGAGAAGAGGCTCTAATGTAGTGCCTGACCATTCAGAGAAGAGGCTCCAATGTAGTGACTGACCAGAGAAGAGGCTCCAATGTAGTGACTGACCAGAGAAGAGGCTCTAATGTAGTGACTGACCAGAGAAGAGGCTCTAATGTAGTGACTGACCATTCAGAGAAGAGGCTCTAATGTAGTGACTGACCAGAGCAGAGGCTCCATTGTAGTGACTGACCAGAGAAGAGGCTCTAATGTAGTGACTGACCAGAGAAGAGTCTCCAATGTAGTGACTGACCAGAGAAGAGGCTCTAATGTAGTGACTGACCAGAGAAAAGGCTCTAATGTAGTGACTGACCAGAGGCTCTCATGTAGTGACTGACCAGAGAAGAGGCTCTAATGTAGTGACTGACCAGAGAAGAGGCTCTAGTGTAGTGACTGACCATTCAGAGAAGAGGCTCTAATGTAGTGACTGACCATTCAGAGAAGAGTCTCTAGTGTAGTGACTGACCATTCAGAGAAGAGGCTCTAATGTAGTGACTGACCAGAGAAGAGGCTCCAATGTAGTGACTGACCATTCAGAGAAGAGGCTCTAATGTAGTGACTGACCAGAGAAGAGGCTCTAATGTAGTGACTGACCAGAGAAGAGGCTCTAATGTAGTGACTGACCAGAGAAGAGGCTCTAATGTAGTGACTGACCAGAGAAGAGGCTCTAATGTAGTGACTGACCAGAGAAGAGGCTCCAATGTAGTGACTGACCAGAGAAGCAGACGTGGCTGATGAAGATGGAGATTGTTGTTTCAGACTGTCCTTGTTTCTCCCATCGATGCCACTTCCACTAAACCTCCACTGAAACTATACTGAAACTATACTAAACCTCCCCTGAAACTCCACTAAACCTCCACTAAACCTCCACTAACTAAACCTCCACTAACTAAACCTCCACTAAACCTCCACTGAACCTCCACTAAACCTCCACTAAACCTCCACTAAACCTCCACTAAACCTCCACTAAACCTCCACTAACTAAACCTCCACTAACTAAACCTCCACTAACTAAACCTCTACTAAACCTCTACTAAACCTCCACTAAACCACTAAACCTCCACTAAACCTCCACTAAACCTCCACTGAACCTCCACTGAACCTCCACTGAACCTCCACTAAACCTCCACTGTACCTCCACTAAACCTCCACTAAACCTCCACTAAACCTCCACTAAACCTCCACTAAACCTCCACTGAACCTCCACTGTACCTTCACTAAACCTCCACTGAACCTCCACTGAACCTCCACTGAACCTCCACTGAACCTCCACTAAACCTCCACTGAACCTCCACTAAACCTCCACTGTACCTCCACTAAACCTCCACTAACTAAACCTCCACTAACTAAATCTCCACTAACTAAACCTCCACTAAACCTCCACTGAACCTCCACTAAACCTCCACTGTACCTCCACTAAACCTCCACTAAACCTCCACTAAACCTCCACTAAACCTCCACTGTACCTCCACTAAACCTCCACTAAACCTCCACTAAACCTCCACTGTACCTCCACTAAACCTCCACTAAACCTCCACTAAACCGCCACTAAACCGCCACTAAACCTCCACTAAACCTCCACTGAACCTCCACTGAACCTCCACTGAACCTCCACTAAACCTCCACTAAACCTCCACTGAACCTCCACTAAACCTCCACTGAATCTCCAATGAACCTCCACTAAACCTCCACTAAATCTCCACTGCCTTTCAAGCCCAATCTGCCTCAACTTCATCCTACTGTCTTTCAATCTCCATCATTTAAATGTTTTGTTTGTTTATGACCTTTGAGATGATTTTAGAAGTGGTATACAAGTTCAATAAATAAATAATAATAACAATAATAATTATTATATCCAGTCAGTTCAGTAATTACTGTTTCTGTAGAATTAGCAACTGTGACAGGTGTTAAATCAGACAAATGTATTTATAAAAGAGATTTTACACCTTTGACCTCTCTAAAGCTCCACCTTCGTGATGAAAACCCATTCCATGTTATAATGCAAAGCGTGGACATGTGCCGATATAATCCAGATTACGCGTCTAAAGGTGCGGATTAAGAGAACAGAGGGAAGAGTGAGGTTGTGATCCTGTTGACGTCTCTCCCTGTGATCCTGTTTACGTCTCTCCCTGTGTTCCTGTTTACGTCTCTCCCTGTGTTCCTGTTTACGTTTCTCCCTGTGAGGTGGTGATCCTGTTGACGTCTCTCCCTGTGAGGTTGTGATCCTGTTGACGTCTCTCCCTGTGATCCTGTTGACGTCTCTCCCTGTGATCCTGTTGACGTCTCTCCCTGTGTTCCTGTTTACGTCTCTCCCTGTGAGGTTGTGATCCTGTTGACGTCTCTCCCTGTGATCCTGTTGACGTCTCTCCCTGTGATCCTGTTGACGTCTCTCCCTGTGTTCCTGTTTACGTCTCTCCCTGTGATCCTGTTGACGTCTCTCCCTGTGTTCCTGTTGACGTCTCTCCCTGTGAGGTGGTGATCCTGTTGACGTCTCTCCCTGTGAGGTTGTGATCCTGTTGACGTCTCTCCCTGTGATCCTGTTGACGTCTCTCCCTGTGATCCTGTTGACGTCTCTCCCTGTGAGGTGGTGATCCTGTTGACGTCTCTCCCTGTGAGGTTGTGATCCTGTTGACGTCTCTCCCTGTGATCCTGTTGACGTCTCTCCCTGTGATCCTGTTGACGTCTCTCCCTGTGATCCTGTTGACGTCTCTCCCTGTGTTCCTGTTGACGTCTCTCCCTGTGAGGTGGTGATCCTGTTGACGTCTCTCCCTGTGTTCCTGTTTACGTCTCTCCCTGTGTTCCTGTTTACGTCTCTCACTGTGTTCCTGTTTACGTCTCTCCCTGTGTTCCTGTTGACGTCTCTCCCTGTGTTCCTGTTTACGTCTCTCCCTGTGATCCTGTTTACGTCTCTCCCTGTGTTCCTGTTTACGTCTCTCCCTGTGTTCCTGTTTACGTCTCTCCCTGTGTTCCTGTTGACGTCTCTCCCTGTGATCCTGTTTACGTCTCTCCCTGTGATCCTGTTTACGTCTCTCCCTGTGTTCCTGTTTACGTCTCTCCCTGTGTTCCTGTTTACGTCTCTCCCTGTGAGGTTGTGATCCTGTTGACGTCTCTCCCTGTGATCCTGTTGACGTCTCTCCCTGTGATCCTGTTTACGTCTCTCCCTGTGTTCCTGTTTACGTCTCTCCCTGTGATCCTGTTGACGTCTCTCCCTGTGAGGTGGTGATCCTGTTGACGTCTCTCCCTGTGATCCTGTTGACGTCTCTCCCTGTGATCCTGTTGATGTCTCTCCCTGTGATCCTGTTGATGTCTCTCCCTGTGATCCTGTTGACGTCTCTCCCTGTGATCCTGTTGACGTCTCTCCCTGTGATCCTGTTGACGTCTCTCCCTGTGAGGTGGTGATCCTGTTGACGTCTCTCCCTGTGAGGTGGTGATCCTGTTGACGTCTCTCCCTGTGAGGTTGTGATCCTGTTGACGTCTCTCCCTGTGAGGTGGTGATCCTGTTGACGTCTCTCCCTGTGAGGTTGTGATCCTGTTTACGTCTCTCCCTGTGAGGTGGTGATCCTGTTGACGTCTCTCCCTGTGATCCTGTTGATGTCTCTCCCTGTGATCCTGTTGATGTCTCTCCCTGTGATCCTGTTGACGTCTCTCCCTGTGATCCTGTTTACGTCTCTCCCTGTGATCCTGTTTACGTCTCTCCCTGTGTTCCTGTTTACGTCTCTCCCTGTGATCCTGTTGACGTCTCTCCCTGTGTTCCTGTTTACGTCTCTCCCTGTGATCCTGTTTACGTCTCTCCCTGTGTTCCTGTTTACGTCTCTCCCTGTGTTCCTGTTTACGTCTCTCCCTGTGTTCCTGTTGACGTCTCTCCCTGTGATCCTGTTTACGTCTCTCCCTGTGATCCTGTTGACGTCTCTCCCTGTGATCCTGTTGACGTCTCTCCCTGTGATCCTGTTGACGTCTCTCCCTGTGTTCCTGTTGACGTCTCTCCCTGTGAGGTGGTGATCCTGTTGACGTCTCTCCCTGTGATCCTGTTGACGTCTCTCCCTGTGAGGTGGTGTTCCTGTTGATGTCTCTCCCTGTGATCCTGTTGACGTCTCTCCCTGTGAGGTGGTGATCCTGTTGACGTCTCTCCCTGTGATCCTGTTGACGTCTCTCCCTGTGATCCTGTTGATGTCTCTCCCTGTGATCCTGTTGACGTCTCTCCCTGTGATCCTGTTTACGTCTCTCCCTGTGTTCCTGTTTACGTCTCTCCCTGTGATCCTGTTGACGTCTCTCCCTGTGTTCCTGTTTACGTCTCTCCCTGTGATCCTGTTTACGTCTCTCCCTGTGTTCCTGTTTACGTCTCTCCCTGTGTTCCTGTTTACGTCTCTCCCTGTGTTCCTGTTGACGTCTCTCCCTGTGATCCTGTTTACGTCTCTCCCTGTGATCCTGTTTACGTCTCTCCCTGTGATCCTGCTGACGTCTCTCCCTGTGATCCTGTTTACGTCTCTCCCTGTGATCCTGTTGACGTCTCTCCCTGTGTTCCTGTTGACGTCTCTCCCTGTGAGGTGGTGATCCTGTTGACGTCTCTCCCTGTGATCCTGTTGACGTCTCTCCCTGTGAGGTGGTGTTCCTGTTGACGTCTCTCCCTGTGATCCTGTTGACGTCTCTCCCTGTGAGGTGGTGATCCTGTTGACGTCTCTCCCTGTGATCCTGTTGACGTCTCTCCCTTTGAGGTGGTGATCCTGTTGACGTCTCTCCCTGTGATCCTGTTTACGTCTCTCCCTGTGATCCTGTTTACGTCTCTCCCTGTGTTCCTGTTTACGTCTCTCCCTGTGTTCCTGTTTACGTCTCTCCCTGTGTTCCTGTTTACGTCTCTCCCTGTGAGGTTGTGATCCTGTTGACGTCTCTCCCTGTGATCCTGTTGACGTCTCTCCCTGTGATCCTGTTTACGTCTCTCCCTGTGTTCCTGTTTACGTCTCTCCCTGTGATCCTGTTGACGTCTCTCCCTGTGAGGTGGTGATCCTGTTGACGTCTCTCCCTGTGATCCTGTTGACGTCTCTCCCTGTGATCCTGTTGATGTCTCTCCCTGTGATCCTGTTGATGTCTCTCCCTGTGATCCTGTTGACGTCTCTCCCTGTGATCCTGTTGACGTCTCTCCCTGTGATCCTGTTGACGTCTCTCCCTGTGAGGTGGTGATCCTGTTGACGTCTCTCCCTGTGAGGTGGTGATCCTGTTGACGTCTCTCCCTGTGAGATTGTGATCCTGTTGACGTCTCTCCCTGTGAGGTGGTGATCCTGTTGACGTCTCTCCCTGTGAGGTGGTGATCCTGTTGACGTCTCTCCCTGTGAGGTTGTGATCCTGTTTACGTCTCTCCCTGTGAGGTGGTGATCCTGTTGACGTCTCTCCCTGTGATCCTGTTGATGTCTCTCCCTGTGATCCTGTTGATGTCTCTCCCTGTGATCCTGTTGACGTCTCTCCCTGTGATCCTGTTTACGTCTCTCCCTGTGTTCCTGTTTACGTCTCTCCCTGTGATCCTGTTGACGTCTCTCCCTGTGATCCTGTTTACGTCTCTCCCTGTGATCCTGTTGACGTCTCTCCCTGTGTTCCTGTTGACGTCTCTCCCTGTGAGGTGGTGATCCTGTTGACGTCTCTCCCTGTGATCCTGTTGACGTCTCTCCCTGTGAGGTGGTGTTCCTGTTGATGTCTCTCCCTGTGATCCTGTTGACGTCTCTCCCTGTGAGGTGGTGATCCTGTTGACGTCTCTCCCTGTGATCCTGTTGACGTCTCTCCCTGTGATCCTGTTGATGTCTCTCCCTGTGATCCTGTTGACGTCTCTCCCTGTGATCCTGTTTACGTCTCTCCCTGTGTTCCTGTTTACGTCTCTCCCTGTGATCCTGTTGACGTCTCTCCCTGTGTTCCTGTTTACGTCTCTCCCTGTGATCCTGTTTACGTCTCTCCCTGTGTTCCTGTTTACGTCTCTCCCTGTGTTCCTGTTTACGTCTCTCCCTGTGTTCCTGTTGACGTCTCTCCCTGTGATCCTGTTTACGTCTCTCCCTGTGATCCTGTTTACGTCTCTCCCTGTGATCCTGCTGACGTCTCTCCCTGTGATCCTGTTTACGTCTCTCCCTGTGATCCTGTTGACGTCTCTCCCTGTGTTCCTGTTGACGTCTCTCCCTGTGAGGTGGTGATCCTGTTGACGTCTCTCCCTGTGATCCTGTTGACGTCTCTCCCTGTGAGGTGGTGTTCCTGTTGACGTCTCTCCCT
The DNA here is from genome assembly GCF_021184085.1 of Oncorhynchus gorbuscha. NCBI lineage: Eukaryota > Metazoa > Chordata > Actinopteri > Salmoniformes > Salmonidae > Oncorhynchus > Oncorhynchus gorbuscha. Next base: position 104,589,719 of record NC_060175.1, on the reverse strand, counting down.
GTGAGGTGGTGATCCTGTTGACGTCTCTCCCTGTGATCCTGTTGACGTCTCTCCCTTTGAGGTGGTGATCCTGTTGACGTCTCTCCCTGTGAGGTGGTGATCCTGTTGACGTCTCTCCCTGTGAGGTGGTGATCCTGTTGACGTCTCTCCCTGTGAGGTGGTGATCCTGTTGACGTCTCTCCCTGTGAGGTGGTGATCCTGTTGACGTCTCTCCCTGTGAGGTGGTGATCCTGTTGACGTCTCTCCCTGTGAGGTGGTGATCCTGTTGACGTCTCTCCCTGTGAGGTGGTGATCCTGTTGACGTCTCTCCCTGTGAGGTGGTGATCCTGTTGACGTCTCTCCCTGTGAGGTGGTGATCCTGTTGACGTCTCTCCCTGTGAGGTGGTGATCCTGTAGCCTTTCAGAACCAGAAATCGAGAACCCAGTTCGACAGTCCTGGTCACTCAGAACACTGTAATAAAGGACTACAGCTCTATAATAAAGGACTACAGCTCTGTAATAAAGGACTACAGCTCTGCAATAAAGGACTACTACAGCTCTATAATAAAGGACTACTACAGCTCTATAATAAAGGACTACTACAGCTCTATAATGAAGAACTACAGCTCTATAATAAAGGACTACAGCTCTATAATAAAGGATTACAGCTCTATAATAAAGAACTACAGCTCTAAAATAAAGGGCTACAACTCTATAATAAAGGACTACAGCTCTATAATAAAGGACTAGTACAGCTCTATAATAAAGGACTAGTACAGCTCTATAATAAAGGACTAGTACAGCTCTATAATAAAGGACTAGTACAGCTCTATAATAAAGGACTACTACAGCTCTATAATAAAGGACTACTACAGCTCTATAATAAAGGACTACTACAGCTCTATAATAAAGGACTAGTACAGCTCTGTAATAAAGGACTACTACAGCTCTATAATAAAGGACTACAGCTCTATAATAAAGGACTGCAGCTCTATAATAAAAGACTACAGCTCTATAATAAAGGACTTCAGCTCTATAATAAAGGACTTCAGCTCTATAATAAAGGACTACAGCTCTATAATAAAGAACTAGTACAGCTCTATAATAAAGGACTTCAGCTCTATAATAAAGGACTAGTACAGCTCTATAATAAAGGACTACTACAGCTCTATAATAAAGGACTACTACAGCTCTATAATAAAGGACTAGTACAGCTCTATAATAAAGGACTAGTACAGCTCTATAATAAAGGACTGCAGCTCTATAATAAAGGACTACAGCTCTATAATAAAGGACTGCAGCTCTATAAT
>NC_060175.1:104558430-104580930 GCF_021184085.1 Oncorhynchus gorbuscha | reverse complement strand
ACTAGCCAAGATAGGGGACGTTATGAGACTACCCAAGATAGGGGACGTTATGAGACTACCCAAGATAGGGGACGTTATGAGACTAGCCAAGATAGGGGACGTTATGAGACTACCCAAGATACCCAAGATAGGGGACGTTAGGAGACTACCCAAGATAGGGGACGTTATGAGACTACCCAAGATAGGGGACGTTATGAGACTACCCAAGATACCCAAGATAGGGGACGTTATGAGACTACCCAAGATAGGGGACGTTATGAGACTACCCAAGATAGGGGACGTTAGGAGACTACCCAAGATAGGGGACGTTATGAGACTACCCAAGATAGGGGACGTTAGGAGACTACCCAAGATAGGGGACGTTATGAGACTACCCAAGATACCCAAGATAGGGGACGTTATGAGACTACCCAAGATAGGGGACGTTATGAGACTACCCAAGATAGGGGACGTTAGGAGACTACCCAAGATAGGGGACGTTAGGAGACTACCCAAGATAGGGGACGTTATGAGACTACCCAAGATAGGGGACGTTATGAGACTACCCAAGATACCCAAGATAGGGGACGTTATGAGACTACCCAAGATAGGGGACGTTATGAGACTACCCAAGATACCCAAGATAGGGGACGTTATGAGACTAGCCAAGATAGGGGACGTTATGAGACTACCCAAGATACCCAAGATAGGGGACGTTATGAGACTACCCAAGATAGGGGACGTTAGGAGACTACCCAAGATAGGGGACGTTATGAGACTACCCAAGATAGGGGACGTTATGAGACTACCCAAGATAGGGGACGTTATGAGACTAGCCAAGATAGGGGACGTTATGAGACTACCCAAGATAGGGGACGTTATGAGACTACCCAAGATAGGGGACGTTATGAGACTACCCAAGATAGGGGACGTTATGAGACTACCCAAGATAGGGGACGTTATGAGACTACCCAAGATAGGGGACGTTATGAGACTAGCCAAGATAGGGGACGTTATGAGACTAGCCAAGATAGGGGACGTTATGAGACTACCCAAGATACCCAAGATAGGGGACGTTATGAGACTACCCAAGATACCCAAGATAGGGGACGTTATGAGACTACCCAAGATACCCAAGATAGGGGACGTTATGAGACTACCCAAGATACCCAAGATAGGGGACGTTATGAGACTAGCCAAGATAGGGGACGTTATGAGACTAGCCAAGATAGGGGACGTTATGAGACTACCCAAGATAGGGGACGTTATGAGACTAGCCAAGATAGGGGACGTTATGAGACTAGCCAAGATAGGGGACGTTATGAGACTACCCAAGATAGGGGACGTTATGAGACTACCCAAGATACCCAAGATAGGGGACGTTATGAGACTACCCAAGATAGGGGACGTTAGAGACTACCCAAGATAGGGGACGTTATGAGACTACCCAAGATACCCAAGATAGGGGACGTTATGAGACTACCCAAGATAGGGGACGTTATGAGACTACCCAAGATAGGGGACGTTATGAGACTACCCAAGATACCCAAGATAGGGGACGTTAGGAGACTACCCAAGATAGGGGACGTTATGGATAGGGACGTTATGAGACTACCCAAGATAGGGGACGTTAGGAGACTACCCAAGATAGGGGACGTTATGAGACTACCCAAGATAGGGGACGTTATGAGACTACCCAAGATACCCAAGATAGGGGACGTTATGAGACTACCCAAGATAGGGGACGTTAGGAGACTAGCCAAGATAGGGGTCGTTATGAGACTACCCAAAATACCCAAGATAGGGGACGTTATGAGACTACCCAAGATAGGGGACGTTATGAGACTAGCCAAGATAGGGGTCGTTATGAGACTACCCAAAATACCCAAGATAGGGGACGTTATGAGACTACCCAAGATAGGGGACGTTATGAGACTACCCAAAATACCCAAGATAGGGGACGTTATGAGACTAGCCAAGATAGGGGACGTTATGAGACTACCCAAGATAGGGGACGTTATGAGACTACCCAAGATAGGGGACGTTATGAGACTAGCCAAGATAGGGGACGTTATGAGACTAGCCAAGATAGGGGACGTTATGAGACTACCCAAGATAGGGGACGTTATGAGACTAGCCAAGATAGGGGACGTTATGAGACTAGCCAAGATAGGGGTCGTTATGAGACTACCCAAAATACCCAAGATAGGGGACGTTATGAGACTAGCCAAGATAGGGGACGTTATGAGACTACCCAAGATAGGGGACGTTATGAGACTACCCAAGATACCCAAGATAGGGGACGTTATGAGACTACCCAAGATAGGGGACGTTATGAGACTACCCAAGATAGGGGACGTTATGAGACTACCCAAGATACCCAAGATAGGGGACGTTATGAGACTAGCCAAGATAGGGGACGTTATGAGACTACCCAAGATAGGGGACGTTATGAGACTACCCAAGATAGGGGACGTTATGAGACTAGCCAAGATAGGGGACGTTATGAGACTACCCAAAATACCCAAGATAGGGGAGGGGACGTTATGAGACTAGCCAAGATAGGGGACGTTATGAGACTACCCAAGATAGGGGACGTTATGAGACTAGCCAAGATAGGGGACGTTATGAGACTACCCAAGATAGGGGACGTTATGAGACTAGCCAAGATAGGGGTCGTTATGAGACTACCCAAGATACCCAAGATAGGGGACGTTATGAGACTAGCCAAGATAGGGGACGTTATGAGACTACCCAAAATACCCAAGATAGGGGAGGGGACGTTATGAGACTAGCCAAGATAGGGGACGTTATGAGACTAGCCAAGATAGGGGACGTTAGGAGACTACCCAAGATAGGGGACGTTATGAGACTAGCCAAGATAGGGGACGTTATGAGACTACCCAAGATAGGGGACGTTATGAGACTACCCAAGATAGGGGACGTTATGAGACTACCCAAGATAGGGGACGTTATGAGACTAGCCAAGATAGGGGACGTTATGAGACTAGCCAAGATAGGGGACGTTATGAGACTAGCCAAGATAGGGGACGTTATGAGACTACCCAAGATAGGGGACGTTATGAGACTAGCCAAGATAGGGGACGTTATGAGACTACCCAAGATAGGGGACGTTATGAGACTACCCAAGATAGGGGACGTTATGAGACTACCCAAGATAGGGGACGTTATGAGACTACCCAAGATACCCAAGATAGGGGTCGTTATGAGACTACCCAAGATAGGGGACGTTATGAGACTAGCCAAGATAGGGGTCGTTATGAGACTACCCAAGATAGGGGACGTTATGAGACTAGCCAAGATAGGGGACGTTATGAGACTACCCAAAATACCCAAGATAGGGGAGGGGACGTTATGAGACTACCCAAGATAGGGGACGTTATGAGACTAGCCAAGATAGGGGACGTTATGAGACTACCCAAAATACCCAAGATAGGGGAGGGGACGTTATGAGACTAGCCAAGATAGGGGACGTTATGAGACTACCCAAGATAGGGGACGTTATGAGACTAGCCAAGATAGATTGTAAGAAGAGTTTTCAAGTCTACTTCCAGTGGTAGTTTAGAGTATACTTCTAGAGTATCATCCACTCATTCAGGAGTATAGATTACTATAGATACAGACCAGAGTTATCATGACCTGATCAGAGAGAAGTGGGTTTTTACCTTTTGCAGTAGAAAACCTCTATAGCACCTGGCTTCCCTGTCATTTCGAAAAAAACACTAGTCTCATTCATAATGAAATGAACACAGTAAGGTACTGCATTTCTAGATATACAATGATCAGTACACACCGATACAGGTCGCTATAGCATAGCACAGTATCCAATCCTCACCGATTGAAGGGAGCCTTCTCTTTCTTTTCACGCTTTGTTCCCTCCCCTACTTGCTCGATCTGTTCTCTCTCTCTCTCTCTCCACTCCCCGTTTGTTCCTCGTATCACCGTCTCCGTATTGCCTTCGCCTATGGGGACAGAGGGAGTAAAAAGAGTGAATGCGCTGTAATTCTGATGTGTGTTCTACTGGTGCCATTAGGCTAATACCGCCCGCGAGCATGGCTACCGCGTCGGAAAGTCAGCAGCAGCGGTAGAGACGCTTTCACCGCCGCCCCTACCGCGGCGCGGATCCACTCTGTCTTTCAAATCTCACCAGCTATGTTCATTGTCTATCTGCCTGCGCAGTGCAATGGATTTTTACCTATCTAATGTCATAGAGCACAGCCTGCGGTGACTAGTCAGGCAGCAGTACGCGGCACACCAAGGGACTAATAAATAAGATTGGACTATATATACTAATTATATAGCTGGCGTTAGCTGCAACGACGAAAAACATCGCGGCAGGAACAAGGCTGGAATTATGAAGGTATGCCGTTGAAGCAAATGTGCATTTTGCAACGTGTTTTTGTTTTGTTTTAAGGCTGTTTTGTCTAATTGCCATATGCTAAGTTCCAATTTTCACCATGTATTCAACAATACGCTGTATTCAGAACATGCTGTCATAATGAAGCGAGCGATGAGGTTAGACTAATGATGTGGTTCATTTATGTCATCGCCTATTGTGCTCCAAAACGCTGCATTTGCTCCGCCGACCAGACTCGCCGTTTACTAGTGCTTTATACCCTAATAAGATGTACAATGGGTCCCCTATGCTCTCTGCTGATAAACTCTCCCCTATGTCACTAGTTCCTCAGCAGGCTATCCAAATTGAACCGTCTGATGCCTTCAACACATCTGGCCAGGGATTACCAAGCATTTATTTACAATTATTGATATCCCTTTCAACATAACTCTGTGTTGCAATAGCCTGCAGCAGCAGCATATGTGGGCATAGTAATATTGTTTGTCTGTTTTGTCCAAAGGCCTGTGATGGTGGATGAACTGCAGTAGGCAGTAGTATACCAGAATAGTAGTATAGTAGAATAGCAGTATAGTAGTATATCAGTATAGTAGAATAGCAGTATAGTAGAATAGCAGCATAGTAGAATAGCAGTATAGTAGAATAGCATCATAGTAGTATAGCAGCATAGTAGTATAGCAGCATAGTAGAATAGCATCATAGTAGAATAGCAGTATAGCAGTATAGTAGTATATCAGTATAGTAGAATAGCAGTATAGTAGAATAGCAGCATAGTAGAATAGCAGTATAGTAGAATAGCAGCATAGTAGAATAGCATCATAGTAGTATAGCAGCATAGTAGTATAGCAGTATAGTAGAATAGCATCATAGTAGAATAGCAGTATAGTAGAATAGCAGCATAGTAGAATAGCATCATAGTAGTATAGCAGCATAGTAGTATAGCAGTATAGTAGAATAGCATCATAGTAGTATAGCAGTATAGTAGAATAGCATCATAGTAGTATAGCAGTATAGTAGAATAGCATCATAGTAGTATAGCAGTATAGTAGAATAGCAGCATAGTAGAATAGTAGTATAGTAGAATAGCATCATAGTAGTATAGCAGTATAGTAGAATAGCAGCATAGTAGAATATCAGTATAGTAGAATAGCATCATAGTAGAATAACAGCATAGTAGAATAGCAGTATAGCAGAATAGCAGTATAGTAGAATAACAGCATAGTAGAATAGCAGTATAGTAGAATAGTAGTATATCAGTATAGTAGAATAGCAGTATAGTAGAATAGTAGTATATAAGTATAGTAGAATAGCAGTATAGTAGTATAACAGCATACTAGAATAGCATCATAGTAGAATAGTAGTATATCAGTATAGTAGAATATCAGTATAGTAGAATAGCAGTATAGTAGAATAGCAGCATAGTAAAATAGCATCATAGTAGTATAGCAGTATAGTAGAATAGCAGTATAGTAGTATAACAGCATAGGAGAATAGCAGTATAGTAGTATAGCAGCATAGTAGAATAGCAGTATAGTAGAATAGCAGCATAGTAGAATAGCATCATAGTAGTATAGTAGAATAGCAGTATAGTAGTATAGCAGCATAGTAGTATAGTAGTATATCGGCATAGTAGTATAGCAGCATAGTAGTATTGTAGTATATCGGTATAGTAGCATAGTAGTATATCGGCATAGTAGTATAGTAGTATATCGGTATAGTAGTATAGTAGCATAGTAGTATTGTAGTATAGCAGCATAGTAGTATTGTAGTATATCGGTATAGTAGTATAGTAGTATAGCAGCATAGTAGTATTGTAGTATATCGGTATAGTAGTATAGTAGTATATCAGTATAGTAGTATAGCAGCATAGTAGTATAGTAGTATATTTTTATTTTACCTTTATTTAACGAGGCAAGTCAGTTAAGGACAAATTCTTATTTTCAATGACGGCCTATGAACAGTGGGTTAACTGTCTGTTCAGGGGCAGAACGACAGATTTGTACCTTGTCAGCTCGGGGGTTTGAACTTACAACCTTCCGGTTACTAGTCCATAGCCTAGCTCTAACCACTAGGCTATGCCGCCGCCCCAAAAGTATAGTAGTATAGTAGCATATCAGTATAGTAGTATATCGGTATAGCATAACAGCTGTATAGTAGTATATCAGTATAGTAGTATAGTAGAATATCAGTATAGTAGAATAGCAGTATAGTAGAATAGCAGTATAGTAGTATAGCAGCATAGTAGAATAGCATCATAGTAGTATAGCAGTATAGTAGAATAGCAGTATAGTAGAACAGCAGCATAGTAGAATAGCATCATAGTAGTATAGCAGCATAGTAGAATAGCATCATAGTAGTATAGCAGTATAGCAGTATAGTAGAACAGCAGTATAGTAGAACAGCAGTATAGTAGTATAGTAGTATAGTTGTGTGGCAGTATGGTAGAATAATAGTATATCAGCACAGTAGTATTGCAGTACAGCAGTATAGTGGCATAACAGTATAGTAGTATAGCAGCATAGTAGTATAGTAGTATATCGGCATAGTAGTATAGCAGCATAGTAGTATTGTCGTATATCGGTATAGTAGTATAGTAGCATAGTAGTATTGTAGTATATCGGTATAGTAGTATAGCAGCATAGTAGTATTGTAGTATATCGGTATAGTAGTATAGTAGTATTGCAGCATTGTAGTATATCGGTATAGTAGTATAGTAGTATATCAGTATAGTAGTATAGCAGCATAGTAGTATAGCAGCATAGTAGTAGTATAGCAGCATAGTAGTATAGTAGTATATTTTTATTTTACATTTATTTAACGAGGCAAGTCAGTTAAGGACAAATTCTTATTTTCAATGACGGCCTATGAACAGTGGGTTAACTGCCTGTTCAGGGGCAGAACGACAGATTTGTACCTTGTCAGCTCAGGGGTTTGAACTTACAACCTTCCGGTTACTAGTCCAACGCTCTAACCACTAGGCTATGCCGCCGCCCCAAAAGTATAGTAGTATAGTAGCATATCAGTATAGTAGTATATCGGTATAGCATAACAGCTGTATAGTAGCATATCCGTGTAGTAGTATAGTAGCATATCAGTATAGTAGTATATCGGTATAGTAGTATTGTAGTATATCGGTATAGTAGTATAGTAGTATATTGGTATAATAGTATAGCAGCATAGTAGTATAGTAGTATATTGGTATAGTGGTATATCAGTATAGTAGTATATCGGTATAGTAGTATTGTAGTATTTCGGTATAGTAGTATAGTAGTATATCAGTATAGTAGTATAGCAGCATAGTAGTATAGTAGTATACTGGTATAGTAGTATAGCAGCATAGTAGTATAGTAGTATATTGGTATAGTAGTATAGCAGCATAGTAGTACAGTGGTATAGTAGTATATCGGTATAGTAGTATAGTAGTATAGTGGTATTGCAGCATAGTAGTGTAGTAGTATATTGGTATAGCAGCATAGTAGTATAGTAGTATATTGGTATAGTAGTATAGCAGCATAGTAGTATATTGGTATAGTAGTATAGCAGCATAGTAGTATAGTGGTATATTGGTATAGTAGTATAGCAGCATAGTAGTATATTGGTATAGTAGTATAGCAGCATAGTAGTATAGTAGTATATTGGTATAGTAGTATAGCAGCATAGTAGTATAGTGGTATAGTAGTATATCAGTATAGTAGTATAGTAGTATAGTGGTATTGCAGCATAGTAGTATAGTAGTATAGTGGTATAGTAGTATATCGGTATAGTAGTATATTGGTATAGCAGCATAGTGGTGTAGCAGCAGCATAGTAGTACATCAGTATAGTAGTATATCGGTATAGCAGTACAGCTGTATAGTAGCACATCAGCATAGTAGTACATCAGTATAGTAGTATATCGGTATAGCAGTACAGCTGTATAGTAGCACATCAGCATAGTAGTATATCGGTATAGCAGTACAGCTGTATAGTAGCATATCAGTATAGTAGTATATCGGTATAGCAGTACAGCTGTATAGTAGCATATCAGTATAGTAGTATATCGGTATAGCAGTACAGCTGTATAGTAGCACATCAGCAAAGTAGTATATCGGTATAGCAGTACAGCTGTATAGTAGCACATCAGCATAGTAGTACATCAGTATAGTAGTATAGTAGCATATCAGTATAGTAGTATATCGGTATAGCAGTACAGCTGTATAGTAGCACATCAGTATAGTAGTATATCGGTATAGCAGTACAGCTGTATAGTAGCATATCAGTATAGTTGTATAGCTGTATATCAGTATAGTTCAGTATAACAGTATAGTTCAGTATAACAGTATAGTTCAGTATAACAGTATAGTTCACTATAGCAGTATAGTTCAGTATACCAGTATAGTTCATTATAACAGTATATTTCAGTATACAAGTATAACAGTATAGTTCAGTATAACAGTATAGTTCAGTATAACAGTATAGTTCAGTATAGCAGTATAGTTCAGTATAACAGTATAGTTCAGTATAGTTCATTATAACAGTATAGTTCATTATAACAGTATAGTTCAGTATAACAGTATAGTTCAGTATAACAGTATAGTTCAGTATAGCAGTATAGTTCAGTATAGTTCATTATAACAGTATAGTTCATTATAACAGTATAGTTCAGTATAACAGTATAGTTCAGTATAACAGTATAGTTCAGTATAGTTCATTATAACAGTATAGTTCATTATAACAGTATAGTTCAGTATAACAGTATAGTTCAGTATAACAGTATAGTTCAGTATAGCAGTATAGTTCAGTATAGTTCATTATAACAGTATAGTTCATTATAACAGTATAGTTCAGTATAACAGTATAGTTCAGTATAACAGTATAGTTCAGTATAGTTCATTATAACAGTATAGTTCAGTATAACAGTATAACAATATAGTTCAGTATAACAGTATAACAGTATAGTTCAGTATAACAGTATAGTTCAGTATACCAGTATAGTTCAGTATAACAGTATAGTTCAGTATAACAGTATAGTTCAGTATAACAGTATAGTTCAGTATAACAGTATAGTTCAGTATAACAGTATAGTTCATTATAGCAGTATAGTTCAGTATAACAGTATAGTTCATTATAACAGTATAGTTCAGTATAACATTATAGTTCATTATAGCAGTATAGTTCAGTATAACAGTATAGTTCATTATAATAATAATAATAATAATAATATATGCCATTTAGCAGACGCTTTTATCCAAAGCGACTTACAGTCATGTGTGCATACATTCTACGATAACAACATTAGACCATTAGACCATAACAACATTAGACCATAACAACATTAGACCATTAGACCATAACAGCATTAGACCATTAGATCATAACAACATTAGATCATAACAACATTAGACCATTAGACCATAACAACATTAGACCATAACAACATTAGACCATAACAACATTAGACCATTAGATCATAACAACATTAGACCATTAGACCATAACAACATTAGACCATTAGACCATAACAACATTAGACAATTAGATCATAACAACATTAGATCGTAACAACATTAGATCATAACAGCATTAGACCATTAGATCATAACAGCATTAGACCATTAGACCATAACAACATTAGACCATAACAACATTAGACCATAACAACATTAGACCATAACAACATTAGACCATTAGACCATAACAACATTAGACCATAACAACATTAGATCATAACATCATTAGACCATTAGACCATAACAACATTAGATCATAACAACATTAGACCATAACAACATTAGACCATAACAACATTAGACCATAACAACATTAGACCATAACAACATTAGACCATTAGACCATAACACCATTAGACCATTAGACCATAACAACATTAGACCATTAGACCATAACAACATTAGACCATTAGATCATAACAACATTAGACCATAACAACATTAGACCATTAGACCATAACAACATTAGACCATTAGACCATAACAACATTAGACCATTAGACCATAACAACATTAGACCATTAGACCATAACAACATTAGACCATTAGACCATAACAACATTAGACCATTAGATCATAACAACATTAGACCATAACAACATTAGACCATTAGACCATAACAACATAATAACAGTATAATTCAGTGTAACATTATAGTTCAGTATAACAGTATAGTTCAGTATAGCAGTATAGTTCAGTATAACAGTATAGTTCAGTATAACAGTATAGTTCAGTATAACAGTATATTTCATTGTAGCAGTGTAGTTCAGTATAACAGTATAGTTCAGTATAACAGTATAACAGTATAGTTCATTATAGCAGTATAGTTCACTATAGCAGTATAGTTCATTATAGCAGTATAGTTCAGTATAACATTATAGTTCATTATAGCAGTATAGTTCACTATAGCAGTATAGTTCAGTATAACAGTATAGTTCAGTATAACAGTATAGTTCATTATAACAGTATAGTTCAGTATAACAGTATAGTTCAGTATAACAGTATAGTTCAGTATAGCAGTATAGTTCAGTATAACAGTACAGTTCAGTATAACAGTATAGTTCATTATAACAGTATAGTTCAGTATAACAGTATAGTTCAGTATAACAGTATAGCAGTATAGTTCAGTAAAACAGTATAGTTCAGTATAACAGTATAGCAGTATAGTTCAATATAACAGTATAGTTCAGTATAACAGTATAGTTCAGTATAACAGTATAGCAGTATAGTTCAGTATAACAGTATAGCAGTATAGTTCATTATAGCGGCATAGTTCAGGGTAACAGTATAGTTCAGTATAACAGTATAGCGGTATAGTTCGGGATAGCAGTATAGTTCAGTATAGCAGTATAGTTCAGTATAACAGTATAGTTCAGTATAACAGTATAGTTCAGTATAACAGTATAGTTCATTATAGCAGTATAGTTCATTATAACAGTATAGTTCATTATAACAGTATAGTTCATTATAACAGTATAGTTCATTATAACAGTATAGTTCAGTATAACAGTATAGTTCAGTATAACAGTATAGTTCAGTATAACAGTATAGTTCAGTATAGCAGTATAGTTCAGTATAACAGTATAGTTCAGTATAACAGTATAGTTCAGTATAGCAGTATAGTTCAGTAAAACAGTATAGTTCAGTATAACAGTATAGTTCAGTATAACAGTATAACAGTATAGTTCAGTATAACAGTATAACAGTATAGTTCAGTATAACAGTATAGTTCAGTATAACAGTATAGTTCAGTATAACAGTATAGTTCATTATAGCAGTATAGTTCAGTATAACAGTATAGTTCAGTATAACAGTATAGTTCAGTATAACAGTATAGTTCATTATAGCAGTATAGTTCAGTATAACAGTATAGTTCAGTATAACAGTATAGTTCAGTATAACAGTATAGTTCAGTATAACAGTATAGTTCAGTATAACAGTATAGTTCAGTATAACAGTATAACAGTATAGTTCATTATAGCAGTATAGTTCACTATAGCAGTATAGTTCATTATAGCAGTATAGTTCAGTATAACAGTATAGTTCAGTATAACAGTATAACAGTATAGTTCATTATAGCAGTATAGTTCACTATAGCAGTATAGTTCATTATAGCAGTATAGTTCAGTATAACAGTATAGTTCAGTATAACAGTATAGTTCATTATAACAGTATAGTTCAGTATAACAGTATAGTTCAGTATAACAGTATAGTTCAGTATAGCAGTATAGTTCAGTATAACAGTACAGTTCAGTATAACAGTATAGTTCATTATAACAGTATAGTTCAGTATAACAGTATAGTTCAGTATAACAGTATAGCAGTATAGTTCAGTAAAACAGTATAGTTCAGTATAACAGTATAGCAGTATAGTTCAATATAACAGTATAGTTCAGTATAACAGTATAGTTCAGTATAACAGTATAGCAGTATAGTTCAGTATAACAGTATAGCAGTATAGTTCATTATAGCGGCATAGTTCAGGGTAACAGTATAGTTCAGTATAACAGTATAGCGGTATAGTTCGGGATAGCAGTATAGTTCAGTATAGCAGTATAGTTCAGTATAACAGTATAGTTCAGTATAACAGTATAGTTCAGTATAACAGTATAGTTCATTATAGCAGTATAGTTCATTATAACAGTATAGTTCATTATAACAGTATAGTTCATTATAACAGTATAGTTCATTATAACAGTATAGTTCAGTATAACAGTATAGTTCAGTATAACAGTATAGTTCAGTATAACAGTATAGTTCAGTATAGCAGTATAGTTCAGTATAACAGTATAGTTCAGTATAACAGTATAGTTCAGTATAGCAGTATAGTTCAGTAAAACAGTATAGTTCAGTATAACAGTATAGTTCAGTATAACAGTATAACAGTATAGTTCAGTATAACAGTATAACAGTATAGTTCAGTATAACAGTATAGTTCAGTATAACAGTATAGTTCAGTATAACAGTATAGTTCATTATAGCAGTATAGTTCAGTATAACAGTATAGTTCAGTATAACAGTATAGTTCAGTATAACAGTATAGTTCATTATAGCAGTATAGTTCAGTATAACAGTATAGTTCAGTATAACAGTATAGTTCAGTATAACAGTATAGTTCAGTATAACAGTATAGTTCAGTATAACAGTATAGTTCAGTATAACAGTATAGTTCAGTATAACAGTATAGTTCAGTATAGTTCAGTATAACAGTATAGTTCAGCATAACAGTGTAGTTCAGTATAACAGTATAGTTCAGTATAACAGTATAGTTCAGTATAACAGTATAGTTCAGTATAACAGTATATTCAGTATAGCAGTATAACAGTATAGTTCAGTATAACAGTATAGTTCAGTATAACATTATAGTTCAGTATAACAGTATAGCAGTATAGTTCAGTATAACAGTATAGTTCAGTATAACAGTATAGTTCAGTATATCAGTATAGTTCAGTATAACAGTATAGTTCAGTATAACAGTATAACAGTATAACAGTATAACAGTATAACAGTATAGTTCAGTATAACAGCATAGTTCAGTATAACCGTATATTTCAGTATAGCAGTATAGTTCAGTATAACAGTATAGTTCAGTATAACAGTATAGTTCAGTATAACAGTATAGTTCAGTATACCAGTATAACAGTATAGTTCAGTATAACAGTATAGTTCAATATAACAGTATAACAGTATAGTTCAGTATAACAGCATAGTTCAGTATAACCGTATATTTCAGTATAGCAGTATAGTTCAGTATAACAGTATAGTTCAGTATAACAGTATAGTTCAGTATAACAGTATAGTTCAGTATACCAGTATAACAGTATAGTTCAGTATAACAGTATAGTTCAATATAACAGTATAACAGTACAGTTCAGTATACCATTATAGTAGTATATCCGTATGTCAGTATATCAGTATAGTGGCACAGCAGTATATCTGTACATCAGTATAGTAGTTTAGTTGTACAGCAGTATAGCAGTATATCTGTACATCAGTATAGTAGTATATCTGTACATCAGTATAGCAGTATATCTGTACATCAGTATAGTAGTATATCTGTACATCAGTATAGTAGTATATCTGTACATCAGTATAGTAGTATATCTGTACATCAGTATAGTAGTATATCTGTACATCAGTATAGTAGTATATCTGTACATCAGTATAGTAGTATATCTGTACATCAGTATAGTAGTATATCTGTACATCAGTATAGTAGTATCTCTGTACATCAGTATAATAGTATATCTGTACATCAGTATAGTAGTATATATGTACATCAGTATAGTAGTATAGTAGTGCAGCTGTATAGTGGTATAACAGTATAGCAGTATAATAAAAATAATGTTAAAAATTCACCTTTATTTAACCAGGTAGGTTCTCATTTACAACTTCGACCTAGCCAAGATAGAGCATAGCAGTGTGAACAGACAACAGCACAGAGTTACACATGGAGTAAACATTAAACAAGTCAATAACACAGTAGAAGAAAATAAAAAATAAAAGAGTCTATATACATTGTGTGCAAAAGGCAACAATAACAATATAGTAGTATAGTAGTATATCATTATAGCGGTATAGCAGTATAATTGTATAGCAGTATAGCAGTTTAGCAGTATAGCAGTACAGATAGGTAAAACAGTATAACAGTGTAACAGTATATCAGTATTGCAGTACAGCAGTATGTTGTTATAGCAGTATAGTAGTATATAGTTATATAGTAGTATAGATCGGTATAACAGTATAGTAGAATAGATCAGTATGGTAGTATATATCTGTATAGTAGTATAATTGTATAGATCAGTTTAGCAGTACAGCAGTATAGAATTATAACACTGTAGTGGTATAGTAGTATAGCAGCATCTTAGTATAGTAGTATAGAGATATAGAAGTATGGTAGTATAGTAGTATAGTAGTATATTAGTATAGCTGTATAGTGGTATCATTGTATAGTGGTTGTATAGTGGTATAGTAGTATAGCATATAGCATAGTAGTATAGCAGTATAGCGATATAGAAGTATAGTAGTATAGATCGGTATCGTTGTATGGTGGTTGTATAGTGGTATAGTAGTATAGCATATAGCATAGTAGTATAGCAGTATAGCGATATAGAAGTATAGTAGTATAGATCGGTATCGTTGTATGGTGGTATAGTAGTATAGCAGTATAGCGATATAGAAGTATAGTAGTATAGATCGGTATCGTTGTATGGTGGTATAGTAGTATAGCAGTATAGCGATATAGAAGTATAGTAGTATAGATCGGTATCGTTGTATGGTGGTTGTATAGTGGTATAGTAGTATAGCATATAGCATAGTAGTATAGCAGTATAGCGATATAGAAGTATAGTAGTATAGATCGGTATCGTTGTATGGTGGTATAGTAGTATAGAAATATAGAAGTATGGTAGTATAGTAGTATAGTAGTATATTTGTATAGCTGTATAGTGGTATCGTTGTATAGTGGTTGTATAGTGGTATAGTAGTATAGCAGTATAACAATATAAAAGTATAGTAGTATAGATCGGTATCGTTGTATAGTGGTATAGTAGTATAATTGTATAGATCAGTTTAGCAGTATAGCATTATAACACTGTAGCGGTATAGTAGTATAGCAGCATATTAATACAGCTGTATATTGATATCGTTGTATAGTGGTATAGCGATATAGAAGTATAGTAGTATAGATCGGTATAACAATATAACAGTGCAGTAGTATAGTAGTATAGATCAGTATAGCAGTGTAGGAGTATAGATCCATTTAATGGTGTAGTTGTTTAGATCAGTATAGCAATATATCAGTATAGTAGTATAGATCAGTATAGATCAGTATAGATCAGTATAGCGGTGTAGGAGTATAGATCCGTTTAACGGTGTAGTTGTTTAGATCAGTATATCAGTATATCAGTTTAGTGGTATAGATTAGTATAGCAGTATACCAGTTTAGTAGTATGGATCAGTATATCAGCATAGTAGTGTAGATGGTATAACAGTATAACAGTATAGTAGTATAGATCAGTGTAACAGTATAGTAGCATAGATCAGTACTGCAGTACATCAGTACATCAGTATAGTAGTATAGATCAGTATAGCAGTACATCAGTACATCAGTATAGTAGTATAGATCAGTATAGCAGTACATCCGTACATCAGTATAGTAGTATAGATCAGTATAGCAGTACATCAGTACATCAGTATTGTAGTATAGATCAGTATAGCAGTACATCAGTACATCAGTATTGTAGTATAGATCAGTATAGCAGTACATCAGTACATCAGTATTGTAGTATATATCAGTATAGCAGTACATCAGTACATCAGTATTGTAGTATAGATCAGTATAGCAGTACATCAGTACATCAGTATTGTAGTATAGATCAGTATAGCAGTACATCAGTACATCAGTATTGTAGTATAGATCAGTATAGCAGTACATCAGTACATCAGTATTGTAGTATAGATCAGTATAGCAGTACATCAGTACATCAGTATTGTAGTATAGATCAGTATAGCAGTACATCAGTACATCAGTATTGTAGTATAGATCAGTATAGCAGTACATCAGTACATCAGTATTGTAGTATAGATCAGTATAGCAGTACATCAGTACATCAGTATTGTAGTATAGATCAGTATAGTAGTACATCAGTACATCAGTATAGTAGTATAGATCAGTATAGCAGTACATCAGTACATCAGTATAGTAGTATAGATCAGTATAGCAGTACATCAGTACATCAGTATTGTAGTATAGATCAGTATAGCAGTACATCAGTACACCAGTATTGTAGTATAGATCAGTATAGCAGTACATCAGTACATCAGTATTGTAGTATAGATCAGTATAGCAGTACATCAGTACATCAGTATTGTAGTATAGATCAGTATAGCAGTACATCAGTACATCAGTATTGTAGTATGGATCAGTATAGCAGTACATCAGTACATCAGTATTGTAGTATAGATCAGTATAGCAGTACATCAGTATCGATCAGTATTGTAGTATAGATCAGTATAGCAGTACATCAGTACATCAGTATTGTATTATAGATCAGTATAGCAGTACATCAGTACATCAGTATTGTAGTATAGATCAGTATAGCAGTACATCAGTACATCAGTATTGTAGTATAGATCAGTATAGCAGTACATCAGTACATCAGTATTGTAGTATAGATCAGTATAGCAGTACATCAGTACATCAGTATTGTAGTATGGATCAGTATAGCAGTACATCAGTACATCAGTATTGTAGTATAGATCAGTATAGCAGTACATCAGTATCAATCAGTATTGTAGTATAGATCAGTATAGCAGTACATCAGTACATCAGTATTGTATTATAGATCAGTATAGCAGTACATCAGTACATCAGTATTGTAGTATAGATCAGTATAGCAGTACATCAGTACATCAGTATTGTAGTATAGATCAGTATAGCAGTACATCAGTACATCAGTATTGTAGTATAGATCAGTATAGCAGTACATCAGTACATCAGTATTGTAGTATAGATCAGTATAGCAGTACATCAGTACATCAGTATTGTAGTATGGATCAGTATAGCAGTACATCAGTACATCAGTATTGTAGTATGGATCAGTATAGCAGTACATCAGTACATCAGTATTGTAGTATAGATCAGTATAGCAGTACATCAGTATCGATCAGTATTGTAGTATAGATCAGTATAGCAGTACATCAGTACATCAGTATTGTATTATAGATCAGTATAGCAGTACATCAGTACATCAGTATTGTATTATAGATCAGTATAGCAGTACATCAGTACATCAGTATTGTAGTATAGATCAGTATAGCAGTACATCAGTACATCAGTATTGTAGTATAGATCAGTATAGCAGTACATCAGTGTATTAGTATAGATTTAGTGGTATGGCAGTATATTAGTATAGTAGTATCGATCAGTATTCCGGTATATCAGTATAGTGGTATAGATTTGTATAGTGGTATAGATTTGTATAGTGGTATGGCAGTATATTAGTATAGTAGTATCGATCAGTATACCGGTATATCAGTATAGTGGTATAGATTTGTATAGTGGTATGGCAGTATATTAGTATAGTAGTATCGATCAGTATTCCGGTATATCAGTATAGTGGTATAGATTTGTATAGTGGTATGGCAGTATATTAGTATAGTAGTATCGATCAGTATACCGGTATATCAGTATAGTGGTATAGATTTGTATAGTGGTATGGCAGTATATTAGTATAGAAGTATCGATCAGTATACCGGTATATCAGTATAGTGGTATAGATTTGTATAGCGGTATGGCAGTATAGTAGTATCGATCAGTATACTGGTATATCAGTATAGTGGTATAGATTTGTATAGCGGTATGGCAGTATAGTAGTATCGATCCGTATACTGGTATATCAGTATAGTGGTATAGATTTGTATAGTGGTATGGCAGTATATTAGTATAGTAGTATCGATCATGCGCTGTATGTGAAGATGTGGAACAGAGAGAGTGTGTATGTGTGTCCAAGTGCATTTGTTTGCAGGAGAGAGAAAGAGGAAGATAGGGAGAGTGTGTGAGTGTGTTTGTGTGTGAGTGTGTGAGAGAGAGAGAGAGAGAGAGAGAGAGAGAGAGAGAGAGAGAGAGAGAGAGAGAGAGAGAGAGAGAGAGAGACAGAGAGAGAGAGAGAGAGACAGAGAGAGAGAGAGATGTAAAAGTCAGTTGGAAGGTTTGATCTCCTGGTTAATTTGTACCCAACATTGCAACACTGAAAGGGTTGGTTCTGTAAGGTTATATCAGAGAAGTGACTGTAGTGAGTAATCATTATTCATCGGTAATCTACCCTGCATTAATTATCCACATAATGTGTATAGAATGATTCTGCTGGTGTTTGAACCTGACACAGTCAATGTGTTTAACCATTAAACCATTAAACCATTTAACCATTTAACCATAATTGATTCATCTATTTTTGGGGCCTTACAATTTTTTTTTTTTTGGGTGGGGGGGGATTGTACACAATGACACATCGTTTGGAAAGTATTGTTACCTTGGAGTTCATCACCATACCAACCAATGGGTGATACGTGAGCCGTAACTATGGACACTTACTGTAGGTCAGCTATCTCCTGTTCTATACGGGTTCTTCTACCTTACCTCTCTGACAAGCAGCTCTCTCCTGTTTTATACTGGTTCTACCTTACCTTTCTGACAAGCAGCTCTCTCCTGTTCTATACTGGTTCTACCTTACCTTTCTGACAAGCAGCTCTCTCCTGTTCTATACTGGTTCTACCTTACCTTTCTGACAAGCAGCTCTCTCCTGTTCTATACTGGTTCTACCTTACCTTTCTGACAAGCAGCTCTCTCCTGTTCTATACTGGTTCTACCTTACCTTTCTGACAAGCAGCTCTCTCCTGTTCTATACTGGTTCTACCTTACCTCTCTGACAAGCAGCTCTCTCCTGTTTTATACTGGTTCTACCTTACCTTTCTGACAAGCAGCTCTCTCCTGTTCTATACTGGTTCTACCTTACCTTTCTGACAAGCA
Source organism: Oncorhynchus gorbuscha (assembly GCF_021184085.1). Taxonomy (NCBI): domain Eukaryota; kingdom Metazoa; phylum Chordata; class Actinopteri; order Salmoniformes; family Salmonidae; genus Oncorhynchus; species Oncorhynchus gorbuscha. Next base: position 104,561,559 of record NC_060175.1, on the reverse strand, counting down.
GCTCTCTCCTGTTCTATACTGGTTCTACCTTACCTTTCTGACAAGCAGCTCTCTCCTGTTCTATACTGGTTCTACCTTACCTTTCTGATGAGCAGCTCTCTCCTGTTTTATACTGGTTCTACCTTACCTTTCTGACAAGCAGCTCTCTCCTGTTCTATACTGGTTCAAAGCAGCTCTCTCCTGTTCTATACTGGTTCTACCTTACCTTTCTGACAAGCAGCTCTCTCCTGTTCTATACTGGTTCTACCTTACCTTTCTGACAAGCAGCTCTCTCCTGTTCTATACTGGTTCTACCTTACCTTTCTGACAAGCAGCTCTCTCCTGTTCTATACTGGTTCTACCTTACCTTTCTGATGAGCAGCTCTCTCCTGTTTTATACTGGTTCTACCTTACCTTTCTGACAAGCAGCTCTCCAAAGTTCTATACTGGTTCTACCTTACCTTTCTGATGAGCAGCTCTCTCCTGTTTTATAAGGGTTCTTCTACCTTACCTCTCGGACAAGCAGCTCTCTCCTGTTTTATATGGGTTCTTCTACCTTACCTCTCGGACAAGCAGCTCTCTCCTGTTTTATACGGGTTCTACCTTACCTTTCTGACAAGCAGCTCTCCAAAGTTCTATACTGGTTCTACCTTACCTTTCTGATGAGCAGCTCTCTCCTGTTTTATATGAGTTCTTCTACCTTACCTCTCGGACAAGCAGCTCTCTCCTGTGTTTCCCTACTCTCCTGTTGAATGAGGGACAGCTCAGTTTGTTGAAAAGTCTTTGGAAAAAGTGTTCTATTGAAAATGTTTGGTTACTAGCTACCATTTGAATTTGATTCCCGCAACGTGGTTGGCATCTTGTGCTGGGACAGCTACTATGTGTCCAGGGATCCTGCCTACCTAGGGCCTGAGGAGCTGCTTAGCATAGCAGCTAGCCTAGCTACTAGCTGGCTATCAAGCTGGCAGGGTTTCCTTGGGGGCTTGAACGTAGCCCGCAACACAGTTAGCCCTTGTGGCTGGGACCACGGATTGTCCCGGGCATGTGGATATTTTAAACAAACAAAAATAGTTCTAAAAGCAGTTGTTACAACAACAAGAAAATACCTTCAAGTTTCCAAATACTGATGGATTCAACTAATAAAATAATGGATGACCTGACCAGAGAGATCCAGGACCTGAAGATCAATTGTCAGTTCTCCTCGGGTCAGCTCGATGAGTTTAAACAGGAGAACACCAAGGTGACAGCAATCTGTAAGTCATTGAGATTGAGATCATTGAGGACATCAGTTCTGTGTGCTTACTGTTACATGATAACAACGACAGATTAATCAGATTATCTCGAGCGACAATCAAGGAGGAACAACATGTTTGTGGACGGATTTGCAGAATCTCCACATGAGACCTGGACCGAGTCTAAGGACAAAGTGAGGGTATCTCTGGGAAACTGAAGATGGACCACAGCCAGATTGAGGACAGGACTGGAAAACCCGCCACCGGCCTAGGTGACAGGCCCAGGTGACAAGCCCAGGTGACAGGCCCAGGTGACAGGCCCAGGTGACAGGCCCAGGTGACAGGCCCAGGTGACAGGCCCAGGTGACAGACCCAGGTGACAGGCCCAGGTGATAGGCCCAGGTGACAGGCCCAGGTGACAGTACCCAGGCCAATAGTGGTCAAGTTCCTGAGGTTCAAGGACAAGGTAGGTGTTCTGGAAATAGCCAAGACCTTGAGAGGAACGTATATCTTCCTCAACAAGGACTATCCTGAAGCTGTGCTCCAGAAGAGGAAATAACTAATCCCATGAAAGCTGCCGGAGCACGTGAGGACATCCACTATGACAGGCTCATTGTCCATCCTTTCTCCCAGAAGCCTGGAAAAAATGAGAATGCCAAATCTATGGGTTCGTAGCTTCAACCCAGCAACACGCACGCACGCACGCACACACACACACACACACACACCAACTGATTAATCGACTGCTGAATGTACTTGTTTTCTCTTGCTTAGTTTGCTCTTTTCCTTATTATGTCTATCTATGATAAGCTGCCCAGGAACGGGCTGGAAATATGAATATATGAAGCCTTAGAAATAAGTTCACGAAATCAATAACTTGATAACATCAGATAACATTCATATATTAGCCATTTCTGAGACTCACTTAGATAATTCCTTTGATGATACAGCAGCATCAATACAAGGATATAACATCTACAGAAAATACAGGAATGCTTATGGGGGAGGTGTTGCTATATATACTGTATATTCAGAGTCATATCCCTGTAATGCTTAGGGAAGATCTTATGTCAAGTGTTATTGAAGTGTTGTGGCTGCAGGTTCACTTGACACATCTAAAGCCTTTCCTTTTGGGGTGTTGCTATAGGCCACCGAGTGCTAACAGTCAGTATCTAGATAATGTGTGTGAAATGCTTGAGAGTGTATGTGATGTAAACAGAGAGGTCTACTTTCTACAGGAACATGGTCATCCACATGTATCGATCACATTTTTACTATAGAACTAAAGTGCCTAAAAGCCATAGAGAGGCTTTTATTCTCAATTTTGGTTAGGCCAGGGTGTGACTAAGGTGGGCATTCTATGTTAATTTTCTATGTTTTGTATTTCTTTGTTGTTTGGCCAGTCTATCGTTGTCTCTGATTGAGAACCATACTTAGGTAGCTTTTTTCCCACTGGGTTTTTGTGGGTAGTTGTTTTCTGTTTTTGTGGGTGGTTGTTTTCTGTTTTTGTGGGTAGTTTTTGTTTTTTTGTGGGTAGTTGTTTTCTGTTTTTGTGGGTGGTTGTTTTCTGTTTTTGTGGGTGGTTGTTTTCTGTTTTTGTGGGTAGTTTCTGTTTTTGTGGGTGGTTGTTTTCTGTTTTTTGGGTAGTTTTTTTCTGTTTTTGTGGGTGGTTGTTTTCTGTTTTTGTGGGTAGTTTCTGTTTTTGTGGGTAGTTTCTGTTTTTGTGGGTGGTTGTTTTCTGTTTTTGTGGGTAGTTTTTCTGTTTTTGTGGGTGGTTGTTTTCTGTTTTTGTGGGTGGTTGTTTTCTGTTTTTGTGTGTGTCTGCACCAGACAGCTGTTTCGGTTGTTCACTATGTTGTTTTGCTATTCAGTGTTCTATTCTATTGGTCCTACTTGGTCCAATAGAATAGAACTTCTT
>NC_060175.1:104525930-104553430 GCF_021184085.1 Oncorhynchus gorbuscha | reverse complement strand
GCATCCTAACTGCAGAGATACCACTAGTCTAGCATCCTAACTGCAGAGATACCACCAGTCTAGCATCCTAACTGCAGAGATACCACTAGTCTAGCATCCTAACAGCAGAGATATCACTAGTCTAGCATCCTAACTGCAGAGATACCACTAGTCTAGCATCCTAACTGCAGAGATATCACTAGTCTAGCATCCTAACTGCAGAGATACCACTAGTCTAGCATCCTAACAGCAGAGATACCACTAGTCTAGCATCCTAACAGCAGAGATACCACTAGTCTAGCATCCTAACTGCAGAGATACCACTAGTCTAGCATCCTAACAGCAGAGATACCACTAGTCTAGCATCCTAACTGCAGAGATATCACTAGTCTAGCATCCTAACTGCAGAGATACCACTAGTCTAGCATCCTAACTGCAGAGATATCACTAGTCTAGCATCCTAACTGCAGAGATACCACTAGTCTAGCATCCTAACTGCAGAGATACCACTAGTCTAGCATCCTAACTGCAGAGATACCACTAGTCTAGCATCCTAACTGCAGAGATACCACCAGTCTAGCATCCTAACTGCAGAAATACCACTAGTCTAGCATCCTAACTGCAGAGATACCACTAACTGCAGAGATACCACTAACTGCAGAGATACCACTAGTCTAGCATCCTAACTGCAGAGATACCACTAGTCTAGCATCCTAACAGCAGAGATACCACTAGTCCAGCATCCTAACTGCAGAGATACCACTAGTCTAGCATCCTAACTGCAGAGATACCACTAGTCTAGCATCCTAACTGCAGAGATACCACTAGTCTAGCATCCAAACTGCAGAGATACCACTAGTCTAGCATCCTAACTGCAGAGATACCACTAACTGCAGAGATACCACTAGTCTAGCATCCTAACTGCAGAGATACCACTAACAGCAGAGATACCACTAGTCTAGCATCCTAACTGCAGAGATATCACTAGTCTAGCATCCTAACTGCAGAGATACCACCAGTCTAGCATCCTAACTGCAGAGATACCACTAGTCTAGCATCCTAACTGCAGATATACCACTAACAGCAGAGATACCACTAGTCTAGCATCCTAACTGCAGAGATATCACTAGTCTTGCATCCTAACTGCAGAGATACCACTAGTCTAGCATCCTAACTGCAGAGATACCACTAACTGCAGAGATACCACTAACTGCAGAGATACCACTAGTCTAGCATCCTAACTGCAGAGATACCACTAACTGCAGAGATACCACTAACTGCAGAGATACCACTAGTCTAGCATCCTAACTGCAGAGATACCACTAACTGCAGAGATACCACTAACTGCAGAGATACCACTAGTCTAGCATCCTAACTGCAGAGATACCACTAGTCTTGCATCCTAACAGCAGAGATACCACTAGTCTAGCATCCTAACTGCAGAGATACCACTAGTCTAGCATCCTAACTGCAGAGATACCACTAGTCCAGCATCCTAACTGCAGAGATACCACTAACTGCAGAGATACCACTAGTCTAGCATCCTAACTGCAGAGATACCACTAGTCTTGCATCCTAACTGCAGAGTTATCTACAGGATACAATTAGGTCATAATTCTAACCCATTTGCCTGGATGGCATTCTCTGACCCCCCAGATCCATCGGTCTGTCTGTCAGGCTTAGTCTGTGTCCAGGCTTCTGTCCTTTGTGTTTAATCTCAGCTCTCACAACTGCTTCTCTGGGTCCTCTACCACTGCTGAACTAATGTAGCCTGCGCTAGCTAACTAACACCTTCATGTCAATGTCATGTCTGACTTGTTGCTTTGGTGTTTGTGTAAAATGTACATATGTTGAGTCTGTGAAAATAGAATCTCCTGATCATCATCATTTGTTTTGTATTCTAATGTTTTGTACTCTAATGTTTTGTACTCTATTGTTTGTATTCTAATGTTTTGTACTCTAATGTTTTGTACTCTATTGTTTTGTATTATATTGTTTGTATTATATTGTTTGTATTCTATTGTTTTGTATTCTATTGTTTTGTACTCTATTGTTTTGTATTCTATTGTTTTGTATTCTATTGTTTTGTACTCTATTGTTTTGTATTCTATTGTTTGTATTCTAATGTTTGTATTCTATTGTTTTGTATTCTATTGTTTTGTACTCTATTGTTTTGTATTCTATTGTTTTGTATTCTATTGTTTTGTACTCTATTGTTTTGTACTCTATTGTTTTGTATTCTATTGTTTTGTATTCTATTGTTTGTATTCTATTGTTTGGTATTCTATTGTTTGTATTCTATTGTTTGTATTCTATTGTTTGTATTCTATTGTTTGTATTCTATTGTTTGTATTATATTGTTTGTATTATATTGTTTGTATTCTATTGTTTTGTATTCTATTGTTTGTATTCTATTGTTTGTATTCTATTGTTTGTATTCTATTGTTTGTATTCTATTGTTTTGTATTCTATTGTTTGTATTCTATTGTTTTGTATTCTATTGTTTGTATTCTATTGTTTGTATTCTATTGCTTGTATTCTAATGTTTTGTATTCTAATGTTTTGTACTCTATTGTTTTATAATATATTGTTTTGTATTCTTTCACAATGAATACTTTGAAATAAGATGGAGATGAGCTGAGTGACACTAGTGAGGCAAACTAACAGACATACAGACAGACAGACTGACTAACAGAGAAACGGACGGACAGACAGAAACATACAGAGAGACAGATGTATTCTGGTGTTCTGGTTTATGTTTGTATTAGCAGCTATTAATAAGAATATAACAGTATCCACAGTACTGTATAGATGAATCTGAGAACTGGGAGTCAGTCTCAAATCAAACTGTATTCCCTATTTAGTGCACTAATTCTGACCAAGGCCCTGGTAAAAAGTAGTGCACTGAAAAGGAAGTCCTGTAGGATGCCATTTGGGATGCATGATAGGTCCTTTTTTATCTCTGATTGAAATTAGATAATCCACTTACAAGCAAGTCGCTCAGCAATCCAATCACATCTGCTTCAGCAGGACATGCGTATCATACTGTGGTGCCGCTGATGTGGGGAAGAATAGTTAGAGATATGTAGCCAGGCTCTAGATGAGTCACCAGGCTCTAGATATGTAGCCAGGCTCTAGATGAGTCACCAGGCTCTAGATATGTAGCCAGGCTCTAGATGAGTCACAAGGCTCTAGATATGTAGCCAGGCTCTAGATATGTAGCCAGGCTCTAGATATGTAGCCAGGCTCTAGATATGTAGCCAGGCTCTAGATATGTAGCCAGGCTCTAGATATGTAGCCAGGCTCTAGATATGTAGCCAAGCTCTAGATATGTAGCCAGGCTCTAGATATGTAGCCAGGCTCTAGATATGTAGCCAGGCTCTAGATATGTAGCCAGGCTCTAGATATGTAGCCAGGCTCTAGATATGTAGCCAGGCTCTAGGCTCTAGATATGTAGCCAGGCTCTAGATATGTAGCCAGGCTCTAGATATGTAGCCAAGCTCTAGATATGTAGCCAGGCTCTAGATATGTAGCCAGGCTCTAGATATGTAGCCAAGCTCTAGATATGTAGCCAGGCTCTAGATATGTAGCCAAGCTCTAGATATGTAGCCAGGCTCTAGATATGTAGCCAAGCTCTAGATATGTAGCCAGGCTCTAGATATGTAGCCAAGCTCTAGATATGTAGCCAGGCTCTAGATATGTAGCCAAGCTCTAGATATGTAGCCAGGCTCTAGATATGTAGCCAGGCTCTAGATGAGTCACAAGGCTCTAGATATGTAGCCAGGCTCTAGATATGTAGCCAAGCTCTAGATATGTAGCCAGGCTCTAGATATGTAGCCAGGCTCTAGATGAGTCACAAGGCTCTAGATATGTAGCCAGGCTCTAGATATGTAGCCAAGCTCTAGATATGTAGCCAGGCTCTAGATATGTAGCCAGGCTCTAGATGAGTCACAAGGCTCTAGATATGTAGCCAGGCTCTAGATATGTAGCCAAGCTCTAGATATGTAGCCAGGCTCTAGATATGTAGCCAGGCTCTAGATGAGTCACAAGGCTCTAGATATGTAGCCAGGCTCTAGATATGTAGCCAGGCTCTAGATATGTAGCCAGGCTCTAGATGAGTCACAAGGCTCTAGATATGTAGCCAGGCTCTAGATATGTAGGCAAGCTCTAGATATGTAGCCAGGCTCTAGATATGTAGCCAGGCTCTAGATGAGTCACAAGGCTCTAGATATGTAGCCAGGCTCTAGATATGTATCCAAGCTCTAGATATGTAGCCAGGCTCTAGATATGTAGCCAGGCTCTAGATGAGTCACAAGGCTCTAGATATGTAGCCAGGCTCTAGATATGTAGCCAGGCTCTAGATGAGTCACAAGGCTCTAGATATGTAGCCAGGCTCTAGATATGTAGCCAGGCTCTAGATATGTAGCCAGGCTCTAGATGAGTCACAAGGCTCTAGATATGTAGCCAGGCTCTAGATATGTAGGCAAGCTCTAGATATGTAGCCAGGCTCTAGATATGTAGCCAGGCTCTAGATGAGTCACAAGGCTCTAGATATGTAGCCAGGCTCTAGATATGTAGCCAAGCTCTAGATATGTAGCCAGGCTCTAGATATGTAGCCAGGCTCTAGATGAGTCACAAGGCTCTAGATATGTAGCCAGGCTCTAGATATGTAGCCAAGCTCTAGATATGTAGCCAGGCTCTGGATATGTAGCCAGGCTCTAGATGAGTCACAAGGCTCTAGATATGTAGCCAGGCTCTAGATATGTAGCCAGGCTCTAGATATGTAGCCAGGCTCTAGATGAGTCACAAGGCTCTAGATATGTAGCCAGGCTCTAGATATGTAGGCAAGCTCTAGATATGTAGCCAGGCTCTAGATATGTAGCCAGGCTCTAGATATGTAGCCAAGCTCTAGATATGTAGCCAGGCTCTAGATATGTAGCCAGGCTCTAGATGAGTCACAAGGCTCTAGATATGTAGCCAGGCTCTAGATATGTAGCCAGGCTCTAGATGAGTCACAAGGCTCTAGATATGTAGCCAGGCTCTAGATGAGTCACAAGGCTCTAGATGAGTCACAAGGCTCTAGATATGTAGCCAGGCTCTAGATATGTAGCCAAGCTCTAGATATGTAGCCAGGCTCTAGATATGTAGCCAAGCTCTAGATATGTAGCCAGGCTCTAGATGAGTCACAAGGCTCTAGATATGTAGCCAGGCTCTAGATATGTAGCCAAGCTCTAGATATGTAGCCAGGCTCTAGATATGTAGCCAGGCTCTAGATATGTAGCCAGGCTCTAGATATGTAGCCAGGCTCTAGATATGTAGCCAAGCTCTAGATATGTAGCCAGGCTCTAGATATGTAGCCAGGCTCTAGATATGTAGCCAGGCTCTAGATATGTAGCCAAGCTCTAGATATGTAGCCAGGCTCTAAATATGTAGCCAAGCTCTAGATATGTAGCCAGGCTCTAGATATGTAGCCAGGCTCTAGATATGTAGCCAGGCTCTAGATATGTAGCCAAGCTCTAGATATGTAGCCAGGCTCTAGATATGTAGCCAGGCTCTAGATGAGTCACAAGGCTCTAGATATGTAGCCAGGCTCTAGATATGTAGCCAGGCTCTAGATGAGTCACCAGGCTCTAGATATGTAGCCAGGCTCTAGATATGTAGCCAGGCTCTAGATATGTAGCCAGGCTCTAGATATGTAGCCAGGCTCTAGATATGTAGCCAGGCGTAGCCAGGCTCTAGATATGTAGCCAGGCTCTAGATATGTAGCCAGGCTCTAGATATGTAGCCAGGCTCTAGATATGTAGCCAAGCTCTAGATATGTAGCCAGGCTCTAGATATGTAGCCAGGCTCTAGATATGTAGCCAGGCTCTAGATATGTAGCCAGGCTCTAGATATGTAGCCAGGCTCTAGATATGTATCCAGGCTCTAGATATGTAGCCAGGCTCTAGATATGTAGCCAGGCTCTAGATATGTAGCCAGGCTCTAGATATGTAGCCAGGCTCTAGATATGTAGCCAAGCTCTAGATATGTAGCCAGGCTCTAGATATGTAGCCAGGCTCTAGATATGTAGCCAGGCTCTAGATATGTAGCCAAGCTCTAGATATGTAGCCAGGCTCTAGATATGTAGCCAGGCTCTAGATATGTAGCCAGGCTCTAGATATGTAGCCAAGCTCTAGATATGTAGCCAGGCTCTAGATATGTAGCCAAGCTCTAGATATGTAGCCAGGCTCTAGATATGTAGCCAAGCTCTAGATATGTAGCCAGGCTCTAGATATGTAGCCAGGCTCTAGATGAGTCACAAGGCTCTAGATATGTAGCCAGGCTCTAGATATGTAGCCAAGCTCTAGATATGTAGCCAGGCTCTAGATATGTAGCCAAGCTCTAGATATGTAGCCAGGCTCTAGATATGTAGCCAGGCTCTAGATGAGTCACAAGGCTCTAGATATGTAGCCAGGCTCTAGATATGTAGCCAGGCTCTAGATATGTAGCCAGGCTCTAGATGAGTCACAAGGCTCTAGATATGTAGCCAAGCTCTAGATATGAAGGCAAGCTCTAGATATGTAGCCAGGCTCTAGATATGTAGCCAGGCTCTAGATGAGTCACAAGGCTCTAGATATGTAGCCAGGCTCTAGATATGTAGCCAAGCTCTAGATATGTAGCCAGGCTCTAGATATGTAGCCAGGCTCTAGATATGTAGCCAGGCTCTAGATGAGTCACAAGGCTCTAGATATGTAGCCAGGCTCTAGATATGTAGCCAAGCTCTAGATATGTAGCCAGGCTCTAGATATGTAGCCAGGCTCTAGATGAGTCACAAGGCTCTAGATATGTAGCCAGGCTCTAGATATGTAGCCAGGCTCTAGATGAGTCACAAGGCTCTAGATATGTAGCCAGGCTCTAGATGAGTCACAAGGCTCTAGATGAGTCACAAGGCTCTAGATATGTAGCCAGGCTCTAGATATGTAGCCAAGCTCTAGATATGTAGCCAGGCTCTAGATATGTAGCCAAGCTCTAGATATGTAGCCAGGCTCTAGATGAGTCACAAGGCTCTAGATATGTAGCCAGGCTCTAGATATGTAGCCAAGCTCTAGATATGTAGCCAGGCTCTAGATATGTAGCCAGGCTCTAGATATGTAGCCAGGCTCTAGATATGTAGCCAGGCTCTAGATGAGTCACAAGGCTCTAGATATGTAGCCAAGCTCTAGATATGTAGCCAGGCTCTAGATATGTAGCCAGGCTCTAGATATGTAGCCAGGCTCTAGATATGTAGCCAAGCTCTAGATATGTAGCCAGGCTCTAGATGAGTCACAAGGCTCTAGATATGTAGCCAGGCTCTAGATATGTAGCCAGGCTCTAGATATGTAGCCAAGCTCTAGATATGTAGCCAGGCTCTAGATGAGTCACAAGGCTCTAGATATGTAGCCAGGCTCTAGATGAGTCACCAAGCTCTAGATATGTAGCCAGGCTCTAGATGAGTCACCAGGCTCTAGATATGTAGCCAGGCTCTAGATGAGTCACCAAGCTCTAGATATGTAGCCAGGCTCTAGATATGTAGCCAGGCTCTAGATGAGTCACCAAGCTCTAGATATGTAGCCAGGCTCTAGATATGTAGCCAGGCTCTAAATATGTAGCCAGGCTCTAGATATGTAGCCATGCTCTAGATATGTAGCCAGGCTCTAGATATGTAGCCAGGCTCTAGATATGTAGCCAGGCTCTAGATGAGTCACCAGGCTCTAGATGAGTCACCAAGCTCTAGATATGTAGCCAGGCTCTAGATGAGTCACCAAGCTCTAGATATGTAGCCAGGCTCTAGATGAGTCACCAAGCTCTAGATATGTAGCCAGGCTCTAGATGAGTCACCAAGCTCTAGATATGTAACCAGGCTCTAGATATGTAGCCAGGATCTAGATGAGTCACCAGGCTCTAGATGAGTCACCAAGCTCTAGATATGTATCCAGGCTCTAGATGAGTCACCAGGCTCTAGATCTGTAACCAGGCTCTAGATGAGTCACCAGGCTCTAGATCTGTAACCAGGCTCTAGATGAGTCACCAGGCTCTAGATCTGTAACCAGGCTCTAGATGAGTCACCTGGCTCTAGATGAGTCACCAGTCTCTAGATGAGTCACCAGTCTCTAGATGAGTCACCTGGCTCTAGATGAGTCACCAGGCTCTAGATATGTAACCAGGCTCTAGATATGTAACCAGGCTCTAGATATGTAGCCAGGCTCTAGATGAGTCTCCAGGCTCTAGATATGTAGCCAGGCTCTAGATGAGTCACCTGGCTCTAGATGAGTCACCTGGCTCTAGATATGTAACCAGGCTCTAGATATGTAACCAGGCTCTAGATATGTAGCCAGGCTGTAGATGAGTCACCAGGCTCTAGATATGTAGCCAGGCTCTAGATGAGTCACCTGGCTCTAGATGAGTCACCAGGCTCGAGATATGTAGCCAGGCTCTAGATATGTAGCCAGGCACTAGATATGTAGCCAGGCTCTAGTTGAGTCACCTGGCTCTAGATGAGTCACCAGGCTCTAGATATGTAGCCAGGCTCTAGTTGAGTCACCTGGCTTTAGATGAGTCACCAGGCTCTAGATATGTAACCAGGCCCTAGATGAGTCAACAGGCTCTAGATAAGTCACCTGGCTCTAGATGAGTCACCAGGCTCTAGATATGTAACCAGGCTCTAGATATGTAGCCAGGCTCTAGATATGTAGCCAGGCTCTAGATATGTAGCCAAGCTCTAGATATGTAGCCAGGCTCTAGATGAGTCACCAGGCTCTAGATATGTAGCCAGGCTCTAGATATGTAGCCAGGATCTAGATGAGTCACCAGGCTCTAGATATGTAGCCAGGCTCTAGTTGAGTCACCAGGCTCTAGAGGAGTCACCAGGCTCTAGATTTGTAACCAGGCTCTAGTTGAGTCACCAGGCTCTAGAGGAGTCACCAGGCTCTAGATATGTAACCAGGCTCTAGATGAGTCACCAGGCTCTAGATATGTAGCCAGGCTCTAGATGAGTCACCAGGCTCTAGATATGTAGCCAGGCTCTAGTTGAGTCACCAGGCTCTAGAGGAGTCACCAGGCTCTAGATATGTAACCAGGCTCTAGTTGAGTCACCAGGCTCTAGAGGAGTCACCAGGCTCTAGATATGTAACCAGACTCTAGTTGAGTCACCAGGCTCTAGAGGAGTCACCAGGCTCTAGAGGAGTCACCAGGCTCTAGTTGAGTCAACAGGCTCTAGATTAGTCACCAGGCTCTAGATTAGTCACCAGGCTCTAGTTGAGTCAACAGGCTCTAGAGGAGTCACCAGGCTCTAGATATGTAACCAGGCTCTAGTTGAGTCACCAGGCTCTAGAGGAGTCACCAGGCTCTAGATATGTAACCAGGCTCTAGTTGAGTCACCAGGCTCTAGTTGAGTCACCAGGCTCTAGAGGAGTCACCAGGCTCTAGAGGAGTTACCAGTCTCTAGATGAGTCACCAGGCTCTAGATGAGTCACCTCTGACACCACTGTTCTCTAGGATGACTGGTCCTCTGACACCACTGTTATCTTTAGGATGACTGGTCCTCTGACACCACTGTTCTCTCTAGGATGACTGGTCCTCTGACACCACTGTTCTCTTTAGGATGACTGGGTCTCTGACACCACTGTTCTCTTTAGGATGACTGGTCCTCTGACACCACTGTTCTCTAGGATGACTGGTCCTCTGACACCACTGTTCTCTTTAGGATGACTGGTCCTCTGACACCACTGTTCTCTCTAGGATGACTGGTCCTCTGACACCACTGTTCTCTCTAGGATGACTGGTCCTCTGACACCACTGTTCTCTAGGATGACTGGTCCTCTGACACCACTGTTCTCTCTAGGATGACTGGTCCTCTGACACCACTGCTGTTTGCCTTTTCCTCCTATTAGAGAGAGAGAGAGAGAGAGAGAGAGAGAGAGAGAGAGAGAGAGAGAGAGAGAGAGAGAGAGAGAGAGAGAGAGGTACTGACACTAGATGAGTCAAAATTCCTGGTCAGTAAGAATAGGGAGAAAGCCTGGCCTTTCAGGGCTATTGTCCCAGCCACAGATTAAGCCTTGTCCTAGACTAAAAAGCATAATCAATGAATCTCCATTGAAATTGCTTTTTAATCCAGGACTATTCTTCATCCCGAGGATAGCCTAGAACACTCATGTGTCCCTAGTTGAACCAAAGGATTGACCTTGTTCTCATGAAGTTAACTTTCCTTAAGTGTAGTAGTTTTCAGAGTGGTATATCCATTGATGCCAAGGGAAGGCAGGCTTCCCAAAATCTCTTACCAATTTTTTTTATTTGACCTTTTTTTTTAAACTAGGCAAGTCAGTTAAGAACAAATTCTTATTTACAATGACGACCTAGGAACAGTTGGTTAACTGCCATGTTCAGGGGCAGAACGACAAATTTGTACCTTGTCAGCTCAGGGATTTGAACTTGCAACCTTTCAGGTACTAGTCCAATGCTCTAACCACTAGGCTACGCTGCCACCTCTACACTCTAACCACTAGGCTACCCTGCCACCTCTACACTCTAACCACTAGGCTACCCTGCCACCTCTACACTCTAACCACTAGGCTACCCTGCCACCTCTACACTCTAACCACTAGGCTACCCTGCCGCCTCTACACTCTAACCACTAGGCTACCCTTCCGCCTCTACACTCTAACCACTAGGCTACCTGCCGCCTCTACACTCTAACCACTAGGCTACCTGCCGCCTCTACACTCTAACCACTAGGCTACCTGCCGCCTCTACACTCTAACCACTAGGCTACCTGCCGCCTCTACACTCTAACCACTAGGCTACCTGCCGCCCTACACTCTAACCACTAGGCTACCTGCCGCCTCTACACTCTAACCACTAGGCTACCCTGCCACCCCTACACTCTAACCACTAGGCTACCCTGCCACCCCTACACTCTAACCACTAGGCTACCTGCCTCCTCTACACTCTAACCACTAGGCTACCCTGCCACCCCTACACTCTAACCACTAGGCTACCTGCCGCCTCTACACTCTAACCACTAGGCTACCCTGCCGCCTCTACACTCTAACCACTAGGCTACCTGCCTCCTCTACACTCTAACCACTAGGCTACCTGCCTCCTCTACACTCTAACCACTAGGCTACCCTGCCACCCCTACCCTCTAACCACTAGGCTACCTGCCTCCTCTACACTCTAACCACTAGGCTACCTGCCGCCTCTACACTCTAACCACTAGGCTACCCTGCCGCCTCTACACTCTAACCACTAGGCTACCTGCCTCCTCTACACTCTAACCACTAGGCTACCTGCCTCCTCTACACTCTAACCACTAGGCTACCTGCCTCCTCTACACTCTAACCACTAGGCTACCCTGCCACCCCTACCCTCTAACCACTAGGCTACCTGCCTCCTCTACACTCTAACCACTAGGCTACCTGCCTCCTCTACATTCTAACCACTAGGCTACCCTGCCACCTCTACACTCTAACCACTAGGCTACCTATAATATAATAATAATATATGCCATTTAGCAGACGCTTTTATCCAAAGCGACTTACAGTCATGTGTGCATACATTCTACGTATGCCTCCTCTACACTCTAACCACTAGGCTACCCTGCCACCTCTACACTCTAACCACTAGGCTACCTGCCTCCTCTACACTCTAACCACTAGGCTACCCTGCCGCCCCGTTTTCACCAATACAAACATGAAAAAAATACAATAATTTATCTTTCATCTCTCTGAGTTTCATCATTTCCCTTCAATTCGCAAGAGACCAATAACATGTGCTAACCATGTGACCAATAACATCTGCTTACCATGTGACCAATAACATCTGCTTACCATGTGACCAATAACATCTGCTAACCATGTGACCAATAACATATGCTAACCATGTGACCAATAACATCTGCTAACCATGTGACCAATAACATCTGCTAACCATGTGACCAATAACATATGCTAACCATGTGACCAATAACATATGCTAACCATGTGACCAATAACATCTGGTAACCATGTGACCAATAACATCTGCTAACCATGTGACCAATAACATCTGCTAACCATGTGACCAATAACATCTGCTAACCATGTGACCAATAACATCTGCTAACCATGTGACCAATAACATCTGCTAACCATGTGACCAATAACATCTGCTAACCATGTGACCAATAACATGTGCTAACCATGTGACCAATAACATCTGCTAACCATGTGACCAATAACATCTGCTAACCATGTGATCAATAACATCTGCTAACCATGTGACCAATAACATCTGCTAACCATGTGACCAATAACATCTGGTAACCATGTGACCAATAACATCTGCTAACCATGTGACCAATAACATCTGCTAACCATGTGACCAATAACATCTGCTAACCATGTGACCAATAACATCTGCTAACCATGTGACCAATAACATCTGCTAACCATGTGACCAATAACATCTGCTAACCATGTGACCAATAACATGTGCTAACCATGTGACCAATAACATCTGCTAACCATGTGACCAATAACATCTGCTAACCATGTGATCAATAACATCTGCTAACCATGTGACCAATAACATCTGCTAACCATGTGACCAATAACATCTGCTAACCATGTGACCAATAACATCTGCTAACCATGTGACCAATAACATGTGCTAACCATGTGACCAATACCATCTGCTTACCATGTGTATGTGACCAATAAGATTTGATTTGATTTGATTTTTTTTTGGGCCAATCAGCATCAAGCTCAACAACAAAAAAAATGTCAAGGGAATCCATCTTGGATTTGGTGTCACTCAAATCTCATTGAGAGCGTCACGGACAGTAACACCGGAATTGTTCAACTTGGACTTGTGGGTTTACCTAATTCTCTGTACTGGCCAATGATTACAACTGAGATTCTGATCCAACCATTAATTCAGACATTGTTGTGCCCCTGACCTGAGAGGGTGGAAGCTAAATATGTAGCTCGATGTGGAAGGCTAATGTTAACCTCAACAGGATTGGTGTCGGTTGAGCTAACGTGCGCTAATGTGATTAGCATAACGTTGTAAGTAACAAAAACATTTCCCAGGACATAGACATATCTGATATGGGCAGAAAGCTTAAATTCTTGTTAATCTACCTGCACCGTCCAATGTACAGTAGCTATTACAGTGAAATAATACCATGCTATGGTTTGAGGAGAGTGCACAGTTATGAAAATGAAAATGTATTAGTAAACCAATTAGGCACATTTGGGCAGACTTGATACACCCTTTTGAACAGTAATGCAATGGTTCAATGGATCAGTCTGAAACGTTGCACGTACACTGCTGCCATCTAGTGGCCAACATCTAAATTATGCCTAACCTGGAATACTACATTATGGCCTTTCTCTTGCATTTCAAAGATGATGGAACTAAAATAAAAATACATATTTCTTTCTTTCTATTATCTTTTACCAGGTATAATGTGTTATATTCTCCTACCATAATGTCACATTTCCACAAACTGCAAAGTGTTTCCTTTCAAATGGTATCATGAATATGCATATCCTTGCTTCAGGGAATGAGCAACAGGCAGTTAGATTTGGGTATGCCATTTTTGTATGACAGAGTGACAGACAGTGGTATAACAGGGTGATAGTCAGTGTAACAGGGTGATAGTCAGTGTAACAGGGTGATAGACAGTGTAACAGGGTGATAGACAGTGTAACAGGGTGATAGACAGTATAACAGGGTGATAGACAGTGTAACAGGGTGATAGACAGTATAACAGGGTGATAGTCAGTGTACAGTGTAACAGGGTGATAGACAGTATAACAGGGTGATAGTCAGTGTACAGTGTAACAGGGTGATAGACAGTATAACAGCGCGATAGACAGTGTACAGTATAACAGGGTGATAGACAGTGTAACAGGGTGATAGACAGTGTAACAGGGTGATAGACAGTGTACAGTATAACAGGGTGATAGACAGTGTAACAGGGTGATAGACAGTGTAACAGGGTGATAGACAGTGTACAGTATAACAGGGTGATAGACAGTGTACAATGTAACAGGGTGATAGACAGTATAACAGGGTGATAGACAGTGTAACAGGGTGATAGACAGTGTACAGTACAACAGGGTGATAGACAGTGTACAGTACAACTTGGTGATAGACACTGTAACAGGGTGATAGACAGTGTAACAGGGTGATAGACAGTACAACAGGGTGATAGACAGTGTAACAGGGTGACAGTCAGTACAACAGGCTGATAGACAGTGTACAGTACAACAGGGTGATAGACAGTGTACAGTGTAACATGGTGATAGACAGTGTACCATGTAACAGGGTGATAGACAGTGTAACAGGGTGATAGACAGTGTAACAGGGTGATAGACAGTGTAACAGGCTGATAGACAGTGTAACAGGGTGATAGACAGTGTAACAGGCTGATAGACAGTGTAACAGGGTGATAGTCAGTGTACAGTGTAACAGGGTGATAGACAGTGTACGGTACAACAGGCTGATAGACAGTATAACAGGGTGATAGACAGTGTAACAGGGTGATAGACAGTGTACAGTGTAACAGGGTGATAGACAGTGTAACAGGGTGATAGACAGTGTACAGTGTAACAGGGTGATAGACAGTGTAACAGGCTGATAGACAGTACAACAGGGTGATAGACAGTGTAACAGGGATGACAGTCAACAGGGTGATAGACAACAGGGTGATAGACAGTACAACAGGGTGATAGACAGTGTAACAGGGTGATAGACAGTACATCAGGGTGATAGACAGTGTAACAGGGCGATAGACAGTGTAACAGGGTGATAGACAGTATAACAGGGTGATAGACAGTATAACAGGGTGATAGACAGTATAACAGGGTGATAGACAGTATAACAGGGTGATAGACAGTATAACAGGGTGATAGACAGTACAACAGGGTGATAGACAGTATAACAGGGTGATAGACAGTACAACAGGGTGACAGTCAGTACAACAGGGTGATAGACAGTGTAACAGGGTGATAGACAGTACAACAGGGTGATAGACAGTGTACATTATAACAGGGTGATAGACAGTATAACAGGGTGATAGACAGTGTACATTATAACAGGGTGATAGTCAGTGTAACAGGGTGACAGACAGTGTAACAGGGTGATAGACAGTATAACAGGGTGATAGACAGTGTACAGTGTAACAGGGTGACAGTCAGTGTAACAGGGTGATAGACAGTGTACATTATAACAGGGTGATAGTCAGTGTAACAGGGTGATAGACAGTGTAACAGGGTGACAGACAGTGTAACAGGGTGATAGACAGTATAACAGGGTGATAGACAGTGTACAGTGTAACATGGTGATAGACAGTGTAACATGGTGATAGACAGTGTACAGTATAACAGGGTGATAGACAGTGTACAGTACAACAGGGTGATAGACAGTGTACAGTATAACAGGGTGATAGACAGTGTAACAGGGTGATAGACAGTACAACAGGGTGATAGACAGTGTAACAGGGTGATAGACAGTACAACAGGGTGATAGACAGTGTAACAGGGTGATAGACAGTACAACAGAGTGATAGACAGTACAACAGGGTGATAGACAGTACAACAGGGTGATAGACAGTGTAACAGGCTGATAGACAGTGTACAGTATAACAGGGTGATAGACAGTGTAACAGGCTGATAGACAGTGTACAGTGTAACAGGGTGATAGACAGTGTAACAGGATGATAGACAGTACAACAGGGTAATAGACAGTACAACAGGGTGATAGACAGTGTACAGTATAACAGGGTGATAGACAGTGTAACAGGGTGATAGACAGTGTAACAGGGTGATAGACAGTGTAACAGGGTGATAGACAGTGTACAGTGTAACAGGGTGATAGACAGTATAACAGGGTGATAGACAGTGTAACAGGGTGATAGACAGTGTAACAGGGTGATAGACAGTGTAACAGGGTGATAGACAGTATAACAGGGTGATAGACAGTATAACAGGGTGATAGACAGTGTAACAGGGTGATAGACAGTGTAACAGGGTGATAGACAGTGTACAGTATAACAGGGTGATAGACAGTGTACAATGTAACAGGGTGATAGACAGTATAACAGGGTGATAGACAGTGTAACAGGGTGATAGACAGTGTACAGTACAACAGGGTGATAGACAGTGTACAGTACAACTTGGTGATAGACACTGTAACAGGGTGATAGACAGTGTAACAGGGTGATAGACAGTGTAACAGGGTGATAGACAGTACAACAGGGTGATAGACAGTGTAACAGGGTGACAGTCAGTACAACAGGCTGATAGACAGTGTACAGTACAACAGGGTGATAGACAGTGTACAGTGTAACATGGTGATAGACAGTGTACCATGTAACAGGGTGATAGACAGTGTAACAGGGTGATAGACAGTGTAACAGGGTGATAGACAGTGTAACAGGCTGATAGACAGTGTAACAGGGTGATAGACAGTGTAACAGGCTGATAGACAGTGTAACAGGGTGATAGTCAGTGTACAGTGTAACAGGGTGATAGACAGTGTACGGTATAACAGGGTGATAGACAGTGTAACAGGGTGATAGACAGTGTAACAGGGTGATAGACAGTGTAACATGGTGATAGACAGTGTACAGTATAACAGGGTGATAGACAGTGTACAGTACAACAGGGTGATAGACAGTGTAACAGGGTGACAGGCTGATAGACAGTATAACAGGGTGATAGACAGTGTAACAGGGTGATAGACAGTGTACAGTGTAACAGGGTGATAGACAGTGTAACAGGGTGATAGACAGTGTACAGTGTAACAGGGTGATAGACAGTGTAACAGGCTGATAGACAGTACAACAGGGTGATAGACAGTGTAACAGGGTGACAGTCAGTACAACAGGGTGATAGACAGTACAACAGGGTGATAGACAGTGTAACAGGGTGATAGACAGTACATCAGGGTGATAGACAGTGTAACAGGGCGATAGACAGTGTAACAGGGTGATAGACAGTATAACAGGGTGATAGACAGTATAACAGGGTGATAGACAGTATAACAGGGTGATAGACAGTACAACAGGGTGATATACAGTATAACAGGGTGATAGACAGTACAACAGGGTGACAGTCAGTACAACAGGGTGATAGACAGTGTAACAGGGTGATAGACAGTACAACAGGGTGATAGACAGTGTACATTATAACAGGGTGATAGTCAGTGTAACAGGGTGACAGACAGTGTAACAGGGTGATAGACAGTATAACAGGGTGATAGACAGTGTACAGTGTAACAGGGTGACAGTCAGTGTAACAGGGTGATAGACAGTGTACATTATAACAGGGTGATAGTCAGTGTAACAGGGTGATAGACAGTGTAACAGGGTGACAGACAGTGTAACAGGGTGATAGACAGTATAACAGGGTGATAGACAGTGTACAGTGTAACATGGTGATAGACAGTGTAACATGGTGATAGACAGTGTAACATGGTGATAGACAGTGTACAGTATAACAGGGTGATAGACAGTGTACAGTACAACAGGGTGATAGACAGTGTACAATATAACAGGGTGATAGACAGTGTAACAGGGTGATAGACAGTACAACAGGGTGATAGACAGTGTAACAGGGTGATAGACAGTACAACAGGGTGATAGACAGTGTAACAGGGTGATAGACAGTACAACAGGGTGATAGACAGTACAACAGGGTGATAGACAGTACAACAGGGTGATAGACAGTACAACAGGGTGATAGACAGTGTAACAGGCTGATAGACAGTGTACAGTGTAACAGGGTGATAGACAGTGTAACAGGATGATAGACAGTACAACAGGGTGATAGACAGTAAAACAGGGTGATAGACAGTGTACAGTATAACAGGGTGATAGACAGTGTAACAGGGTGATAGACAGTGTAACAGGGTGATAGACAGTGTACAGTGTAACAGGGTGATAGACAGTATAACAGGGTGATAGACAGTGTAACAGGGTGATAGACAGTGTAACAGGGTGATAGACAGTGTAACAGGGTGATAGACAGTGTAACAGGGCGATAGACAGTGTAACAGGGTGATAGACAGTATAACAGGGTGATAGACAGTATAACAGGGTGATAGACAGTACAACAGGGTGATAGACAGTGTAACAGGGTGATAGACAGTGTAACAGGGTGATAGACAGTATAACAGGGTGATAGACAGTGTAACAGGGCGATAGACAGTGTAACAGGGTGATAGACAGTATAACAGGGTGATAGACAGTATAACAGGGTGATAGACAGTACAACAGGGTGATAGACAGTGTAACAGGGTGATAGACAGTGTAACAGGGTGACAGTCAGTACAACAGGGTGATAGACAGTACAACAGGGTGATAGACAGTTTACAGTATAACAGGGTGATAGACAGTGTACATTATAACAGGGTGATAGACAGTATAACAGGGTGATAGACAGTGTACAGTATCTGGTTTTGTGATAAAAACAAAACAAATGTGTGGTTGAGTTTATTCACATACCACTACTGTAGTTTGGAGGTTTTGTGTGTAATGTTCACTTTGCAGGGGATTGATCTCCACCAAAACAAATCAAATCAAACTTTGTCACATGCACCGAATACAACAAGTGTAGACCTTTCCGTGAAATGCTTACTTACAAGCCCTTAACCAACAGTGCAGTTCAAGAAGAGTTAAAAATTATAAAAAATAACACAATAACATAACAGTAATGAGGCTTTATACAGGGGGTACCGGTACAGAGTCAATGTGGAGGCTATATACAGGGGGTACCGGTACAGAGTCAATGTGGAGGCTATATACAGGGGGTACCGGTACAGAGTCAATGTGGAGGCTATATACAGGGGGTACCGGTACAGAGTCAATGTGGAGGCTATATACAGGGGGTACTGGTACAGAAGTCAATGTGGAGGCTATATACAGGGGGTACTGGTACAGAGTCAATGGGGAGGCTATATACAGGGGGTACCGGTACAGAGTCAATGTGGAGGCTATATACAGGGGGTACTGGTACAGAGTCAATGTGGAGGCTATATACAGGGTGTACCAGTACAGAGTCAATGTGGAGGCTATATACAGGGGGTACCAGTACAGAGTCAATGTGGAGGCTATATACAGGGTGTACCAGTACAGAGTCATTGTGGAGGCTATATACAGGGGGTACCAGTACCGAGTCAGTGTTTGGGGGTTAGGTTAGTTGAGGTAATTGGTACTCAATCAGTCATAGGTTGTCATTGCTTCTTAGCTCCAGAGACACGGACCGATTATTGCCCCTACTGTTATTCTGTAATTTGTAATTTTACTGTATTGAAATAGTGTATTCATCATTCCACACCTTGCATACCTTCATCCATATTTAATTCAGTTTTCTTATTCCTGTTTGTCTACCAATTTAGCTCCTGCTGTGTTGAGCCCATCTGCTATGTGACATGAATTAGGCACAGCACCGTCATTCAGTATCGTGCCGTGTCTTTGTCCAGGAGGGGAACTGACAAAACTATTCTGAATATGGAAACTACTCATCGAGAGGTTCGAGGCTCAGCTGTGTTTACATGTTGAATCAGTGGGAATTTTTATTTTATTTTAAAGTGATTAAATGATGGCTGATTTGATTGGGTGGTCAGAGGATATAGATGGTCACCCACTGATAATGGGTGTTTGTTGGCAAGGTCTGTTTTCATGCGGGTCTGTTTTCATGGGTCTGTTTTCACGGGTCTGTTTTCACGGGTCTGTTTTCACGGTTCTGTTTTCACGGGTCTGTTTTCATGGGTCTGTTTTCATGAGTCTGTTTTCACGGGTCTGTTTTCACGGGTCTGTTTTCACGGGTCTGTTTTCATGGGTCTGTTTTCATGGTTCTGTTTTCATGGGTCTGTTTTCATGGGTCTGTTTTCATGGTTCTGTTTTCATGGGTCTGTTTTCATGGGTCTGTTTTCATGGGTCTGTTTTCATGGTTCTGTTTTCATGGGTCTGTTTTCACGGGTCTGTTTTCATGGGTCTGTTTTCATGGTTCTATTTTCCCCACTCGTGTGGCGTTGTTACCATCCCTGTGGCCTGTGCTATTCGGGTTCCAGCTCTACTACCATGTCTAAGGCCACAGCTCCCTGTGCTATCTTTTGTACGATGTATTGACCATCTCTGTGCTGTCTTGTGTCTCTTCCAGGTCTGCCACAATGTCTAAGGCCACAGTGAACAAGCTGCACTGGCGTTCCAAGGTGCAGGAGAGTTTTGTTCCCCTGGGGGGTGGGTCTGGGGAGCTAGGTGTGGCCATCGGGGGCGGGGCTGACTACGGAGAGTTCCCATTCGTCACAGCAGCACCGGGAGGCGGGGCCACAGTGGGTGACGTCATACTGGAGATCGGGGGTACGCCCGTCCTGGGCATGACACTAGGAGACGTGAGAGGGGTCCTCAACTCATGCCCCCATCCCATACGCATTAAGACTGTCTCGCCAGGTACCCCCACACACACACACACACACACACACACACACACACACACACACACACACACACACACACACACACACACACACACACACACACACACACACACACACACACACACACACACACACACACACCAACCGGGAACTAGACAAAACCTCCAGAGGACCACGACACAACATTCTGACCATTTTAGTGGACCACTTTGTCCTAACCACTTATTTTCGTTTGCAGGGTAGTAAAATGAAAGTCCTGAGGACTAGTAAAATGAAAGTCCTGAGGACTAGTAAAATGAAAGTCCTGAGGACTAGTAAAATGAAAGTCCTGAGGACTAGTAAAATGAAAGTCCTGAGGACTAGTAAAATGAAAGTCCTGAGGACTAGTAAAATGAAAGTCCTGAGGACTAGTAAAATGAAAGTCCTGAGGACTAGTAAAATGAAAGTCCTGAGGACTAGTAAAATAAAAGTCCTGAGGACTAGTAAAATGAAAGTCCCGAGGACTAGTAAAATGAAAGTCCTGAGGTGGTCCTAAAAAGGTTGTGTCATGGTGCTGGGAACTTACAGGGAACTAGACAAAGGTCCTACAGCTTTGGACCGTCATGCAATGTCCTGAGGACGTCCTGGGACCTCATAAACTGTGCATACCCCCAAAAATGTGCGTCCAACACTTTTCATGCAAAAGTTGGTATTTATAAAAAATATAGCAAACTTCAGGTGAAATGTAACTCCATATGTAAAAGTAGCTACTAGTTAATTCAGGAAGTAAACTGAAATTACACGATTTAATAATTGAAATGTTATTTTTTATTTTCAATGACTTCTCAATAAACCGAAAGGAGAAGCTATTTATTTAAAACTTTATTCAATTTTTTCTTTCTACAAATGTTTAATTCAAATCCCTTCCTGAATTGACTGACTTCAATTCAGATTGACCCTAAACCTGCTAGCTTCTAGCCTCTGACTTCAATTCAGATTGACCCTAAACCTGCTAGCTTCTAGCCTCTGACTTCAATTCAGATTGACCCTAAACCTGCTAGCTTCTAGCCTCTGACTTCAATTCAGATTGACCCTAAACCTGCTAGCTTCTAGCCTCTGACTTCAATTCAGATTGACCCTAAACCTGCTAGCTTCTAGCCTCTGACTTCAATTCAGATTGACCCTAAACCTGCTAGCTTCTAGCCTCTGACTTCAATTCAGATTGACCCTAAACCTGCTAGCTTCTAGCCTCTGACTTCAATTCAGATTGACCCTAAACCTGCTAGCTTCTAGCCTCTGACTTCAATTCAGATTGACTCTAAACCTGCTAGCTTCTAGCCTCTGACTTCAATTCAGATGGACTCTAAACCTGCTAGCTTCTAGCCTCTGACTTCAATTCAGATTGACTCTAAACCTGCTAGCTTCTAGCCTCTGACTTCAATTCAGATTGACCCTAAACCTGCTAGCTTCTAGCCTCTGACTTCAATTCAGATTGACCCTAAACCTGCTAGCTTCTAGCCTCTGACTTCAATTCAGATTGACCCTAAACCTGCTAGCTTCTAGCCTACCGTCCAGCCTGTGCAGTGAGTCGCCTGTCCTGTACCCATCACTATTTGAAATCATTCCAACTACGTTGAGCATTTGCTCTAGTTCGCCTGGAGTGCCAGATGTGCAGGATTTACAGTTGTTATTGGTAAATTAATCCAGGCAAGCTCAATCAAGCACAGATAAAGAAATTGAAATCATCTGAACCCAGAACTAGTACTGTCTACCTCTACTTGTCCTACTGTCTACTGCTAATGTCTACCTCTACTTGTCCTACTGTCTACTGCTAATGTCTACCTCTACTTGTCCTACTGTCTACTGTTAATGTCTACCTCTACTTGTCCTACTGTCTTCTTCTACTGCTACTGTCTACTGCTAATGTCTACCTCTACTTGTCCTACTGTCTACTGCTAATGTCTACCTCTACTTGTCCTACTGTCTTCTTCTACTGCTACTGTCTACTGCTACTGTCTACTTCTACTTGTCCTACTGTCTACTGCTACTTGTCCTACTGTCTACTGCAACTTGTCCTACTTTCTACTGCTTTACTTTCACTTGTCCTACTGTCTACGTCTACTTGTCCCACTGTCTACTTCTACTGCTACTGTCTACTTCTACTTGTCCCACTGTCTACTTCTACTGCTACTGTCTACTTCTACTTGTCCTACTGTCTACTGCTACTGTCTACTTCTACTTGTCCAACTATAACTTGTCCTACTTTCTACTGCTTTACTGTCACTGGTCCTACTTTCTACTGCTCTACAGTCACTTGTTCTAATGGCTACTGCTCTACTGCTACTTGTCCTACTTCTACTGCTCTACAGCCACTTGTCCTACATTCTACTGCCTTATTGTCACTTGTCCTACTGTCTACTACTCTACAGTCGCTTGTCCTACTGTCTACTGCTCTATTGTCACTTGTCCTACTTTCTACTGCTGTACTGTTACTTGTCCTAATGTATACTGTAACTTGTCCTCTTGTCTACTGCTTTACTTTTACTTGTCCTACTGTCTACTGCTTTACTTTCACTTGTCCTACTTTCTACTGCTCTACAGACACGTGTCCTACTTTCTACTGCTCTACAGACACGTGTCCTACTTTCTACTGCTCTACAGTCACTTGTCCTACTTTCTACTGCTCTATTTTACTTGTCCTACTGTATACTGCTCTACAGTCGCTTGTCCTACTGTATACTGCTCTATTGTCACTTGTCCTGCTGTCCACTGCTTTCCTTTACTTGTCCTAATGTCCTACTGTCACTTGTCCTACTGTCTACTGATTTACTGTCACTTGTCCTACTGTCTACTGCTCTACAGTCACTTGTCCTGCTGTCCACTGCTTTCCTTGTCCTAATGTCCTACTGACACTTGTCCTACTGTCTACTGCTCTACAGTCACTTGTCCTACTGTCTACTGCTCTACTGTTACTTGTCCTACTGTTTACTGCTCTACTGTTACTTGTCCTACTGTTTACTGCTCTACTCGTACCTGTCCTACTGTCTACTGCTCTACTCTGACTTGTCCTATTGTCTACTGCACTACTCTTACTTGTCCTACTTTCTACTGCTTTACTGTCACTTGTCCTACTTTCTACTGCTCTATTGTCACTTGTCCTACTGTATACAGCTCTACAGTAACTTGTCCTACTTTCTACTGCTCTATTGTTACTTGTCCTACTTTCTACACTCCACTGGAACTTGTCCTAATGTCTACTGTACTTGTCCTACTGTATACTGTTCTGCTGCTACTTGTCCTACTGTCTACTGTTCTGCTGCTACTTGTCCTGCTTTCTACTGCTCTAAAGACACTTGTCCTACTTCTACTGCTCTACTCTTACTTGTCCTACTGTCTACTGCTCTACTCTTACTTGTCCTACTGTCTACTACTCTACAGTCGCTTGTCCTACTGTCTACTACTCTACAGTCGCTTGTCCTACTGTCTACTACTATATTGTCACTTGTCCTACTTTCTACTGCTCTTCAGTCACTTGTCCTACTTTCTACTGCTCTTCAGTCACTTGTCCTACTTTCTACTGCTCTAAAGGTACTTGTCCTACTTTCTACTGCTCTACAGTAACTTGTCCTACTTTCGACTACTCTACAGTCACTTGTCCTACTGTCTACCGCTTTACTGTCACTTTTCCTACTTCTACTGATTTACTGTTACTTGTCCTACTGTCTACTGTGACAGTAGAGCAGTAGACAGTAGGACAAGTAGCAGCAGAACAGTAGACAGTAGGAAAAGTAGCAGCAGAACAGTAGACAGTAGGACAAGTAGCAGCAGAACAGTAGACAGTAGGACAAGTAGCAGCAGAACAGTAGACAGTAGGACAAGTAGCAGCAGAACAGTAGACAGTAGGACAAGAGGTAGTGTGTACTGAAGAAGGTAGTGTATACTGTAGTAGGTAGTGTATACTGTAGTAGGTAGTGTATACTGTAGTAGGTAGTGTGTACTGTAGTAGGTAGTGTATACTGTAGAAGGTAGTGTATACTGTAGTAGGTAGTGTGTACTGTAGTAGTTAGTGTATACTGTAGTAGGTAGTGTATACTGTCGTAGGTAGTGTATACTGTCGTAGGTAGTGTATACTGTCGTAGGTAGTGTATACTGTAGTAGGACGTGTATACTGTAGAATGTAGTGTATACTGTAGTAGGTAGTGTGTACTGTAGAAGGTAGTGTATACTGTAGTAGGTAGTGTGTACTGTACTGTAGTATTATATCTCTGTAGTAGGTAGTGTATACTGTAGTAGGTAGTGTATACTGTCGTAGGTAGTGTATACTGTAGTAGGTAGTGTATACTGTAGTAGGACGTGTATACTGTAGAATGTAGTGTATACTGTAGTAGGTAGTGTGTACTGTAGAAGGTAGTGTATACTGTAGTAGGTAGTGTGTACTGTACTGTAGTATTATATCTCTGTAGTAGGTAGTGTATACTGTAGTAGGTAGTGTATACTGTAGTAGGTAGTGTGTACTGTAGAAGGTAGTGTGTACTGTACTGTAGTATTATATCTCTGTAGTATGTAGTGTATACTGTAGTAGGTAGTGTGTACTGTACTAGGTAGTGAATACTGTAGTAGGTAGTGTATACTGTACTGTAGTATTATATCTCTGTAGTATTATATCTCTGTAGTATGTAGTGTATACTGTAGTAGGTAGTGTATACTGTACTGTAGTATTATATCTCTGTAGTATGTAGTGTATACTGTAGTAGGTAGTGTGTACTGTACTAGGTAGTGAATACTGTAGTAGGTAGTGTGTACTGTACTGTAGTATTATATCTCTGTAGTATGTAGTGTATACTGTAGTAGGTAGTGTATACTGTACTGTAGTATTATATCTCTGTAGTATGTAGTGTATACTGTAGTAGGTAGTGTGTACTGTACTAGGTAGTGTATACTGTAGTAGGTAGTGTGTACTGTACTGTAGTATTATATCTCTGTAGTATGTAGTGTATACTGTAGTAGGTAGTGTGTACTGTACTAGGTAGTGAATACTGTAGTAGGTAGTGTATACTGTACTGTAGTATTATATCTCTGTAGTATGTAGTGTATACTGTAGTAGGTAGTGTGTACTGTACTAGGTAGTGTATACTGTAGTAGGTAGTGTGTACTGTACTGTAGTATTATATCTCTGTAGTATGTAGTGTATACTGTAGTAGGTAGTGTGTACTGTACTAGGTAGTGAATACTGTAGTAGGTAGTGTATACTGTAGTAGGTAGTGTATACTGTACTAGGTAGTGTATACTGTAGTAGGTAGTGTGTACTGTACTGTAGTATTATATCTCTGTAGTATGTAGTGTATACTGTAGTAGGTAGTGTGTACTGTACTGTAGTATTATATCTCTGTAGTATGTATATCTCACCCCCCCCCCTTTAAGATTTAGATGCACTATTGTAAAGTGACTGTTCCACTGGATGTCATAAGGTGAATGCAACAATTTGTAAGTCGCTCTGGATAAGAGCGTCTGCTAAATGACTTAAATGTAAATGTAAATGTAGTGTATACTGTAGTAGGTAGTGTGTACTGTACTAGGTAGTGAATACTGTAGTAGGTAGTGTATACTGTAGTAGGTAGTGTATACTATACTAGGTAGTGTATACTGTACTGTAGTATCTCATGCTAAGTGAATGTGATTGTCTTCACTCTAGTACTTCACCTCTGTGGTCTCCGTGGAGACCAAGGATGTTGAGTAGGGTTGATCACTGTCAGAGACAGTCAGGGGAGGAGAGGAGGGATTGAGGTTTGACTGTCAATGGAGGCTAGGGGAGGAAGGTTGGGGTGAGGAGTGGACAGAATATTCAGACAGAGATACAGTCCCTTGCGAAAGTATTCGGCCCCCTTGAACTTTGCGACTTTTTGCCACATTTCAGGCTTCAAACATAAAGATATAAAACTGTATTTTTTGTGAAGAATCAACAACAAGTGGGACACAATCATGAAGTGGAACGACATTTATTGGATATTTCAAACTTTTTGAACAAATCAAAAACTGAAAAATTGGGCGTGCGAAATTATTCAGCCCCTTTACTTTCAGTGCAGCAAACTCTCTCCAGAAGTTCAGTGAGGATCTCTGAATGATCCAATGTTGACCTAAATGACTAATGATGATAAATACAATCCACCTGTGTGTAATCAAGTCTCCGTATAAATGCACCTGCACTGTGATAGTCTCAGAGGTCCGTTAAAAGCGCAGAGAGCATCATGAAGAACAAGGAACACACCAGGCAGGTCCGAGATACTGTTGTGAAGAATTTTAAAGCCGGATTTGGATACAAAAAGATTTACCAAGCTTTAAACATCCCAAGTAGCACTGTGCAAGCGATAATATTGAAATGGAAGGAGTATCAGACCACTGCAAATCTACCAAGACCTGGCCATCCCTCTAAACTTTCAGCTCACACAAGGAGAAGACTGATCAGAGATGCAGCCAAGAGGCCCATGATCACTCTGGATGAACTGCAGAGATCTACAGCTGAGGTGGGAGACTCTGTCCGTAGGACAACAATCAGTCGTATATTGCACAAATCTAGCCTTTATGGAAGAGTGGCAAGAAGAAAGCCAGTTCTTAAAGTTATCCATAAAAAGTGTCGTTTAAAGTTTGTCACAAGCCACCTGGGAGACACACCAAACATGTGGAAGAAGGTGCTCTGGTCAGATGAAACCAAAATTGAACTTTTTGGCAACAAATCAAAACGTTATGTTTGTAGTAAAAGCAACACAGCTCATCACCCTGAACACACCATCCCCACTGTCAAACATGGTGGTGGCAGCATTATGGTTTGGGCCTGCTTTTCTTCAGCAGGGACAGGGAAGATGGTTAAAATTGATGGGAAGATGGATGGAGCCAAATACAGGACCATTCTGGAAGAAAACCTGATGGAGTCTGCAAAAGACCTGAGACTGGGACGGAGATTTGTCTTCCAACAAGACAATGATCCAAAACATAAAGCAAAATCTACAATGGAATGGTTCAAAAATAAACATATCCAGGTGTTAGAATGGCCAAGTCAAAGTCCAGACCTGAATCCAATCGAGAATCTGTGGAAAGAACTGAAA
>NC_060175.1:104485930-104520930 GCF_021184085.1 Oncorhynchus gorbuscha | reverse complement strand
GACAAAGGAGCTGATCGTGGACTACAGGAAAAGGCAGGCCAAACAGGCCCCCATTAACATCAACAAGGCTGTAATGGAGCGGGTTGAGAGTTTCAAGTTCCTTGCTGTCCACATCACCAACGAACTATCATGGTCCAAACACACCAAGACAGTTGTGAAGCGGGCACGACAAAACCTTTACCCCCCCAGGAGACTGAAAATATTTGGCATGGGTCCCCAGATACTCTAAATGTTATACAGCTGCACCATTGAGAGCATCCTGACCAGTTGCATCACCGCCTGGTATGGCAACTGCTCGGCATTTGACCGTAAGGCGCTACAGAGGGCACGCCCCAAGAGACTTGCAGCTGTTATTGCTACAAAAGGTGGCTTGACAAAGTATTGATATTGGGGGGTGAGATAGTTATGCACGCTCAAGTTTTCCGTTATTTTTTGCTTGTTTCACTCCCCCAAATATTTTGCATCATCGAAGTGGTGGGCATGTTATGTAAATCAAATGATACAAACCCACAAGAAATATATTTTAATTCCAGGCAACAAAATAGGAAAAATGCCAAGGGGGGGGGGGTTGAATACTTTTGCAAGCCACTGTATGTGCTGGTATAATCAGACACCCTCGGGACGAGGAGATTAATTATGACTTTGTCCTGGTTTCTGTGTGTGTTAGGGTTCTAGCCCTACCTGTCCTAATGTTACCTGTACCTCTCCAGGTACGACCAGACAGCCTCGCGACGGGGAGATATCAGGAGTGGATTACAACTTCGTCTCCATAGAAGAGTTCTTTTCCCTGGAAGAGTCTGGAGCCCTGCTGGAGAGTGGCAAGTTCAAGGGTGAGTATTGCAATGAGTACAGTATTGAAAAGAATACAGTATTGAAATGAATACAGTATTGAAATGAATACAGTATTAGAATGAATACAGTATTAGAATGAATACAGTATTGCAATGAGTACAGTATTGAAATGAGTACAGTATTGAAATGAGTACAGTATTGCAATGAGTACAGTATTGAAATGAATACAGTATTGAAATGAGTACAGTATTGAAATGAGTACAGTATTGAAATGAATACACTATTGAAATGAATACAGTATTGACATGAGTACAGTATTGGAATTAATACTCTATTGAAATGAGTACAGTATTGAAATGAGTACAGTATTGAAATGAATACAGTATTGAAATGAGTACAGTATTGAAATAAGTACAGTATTGAAATGAATACACTATTGAAATGAATACAGTATTGACATGAGTACAGTATTGGAATTAATACTCTATTGAAATGAGTACAGTATTGAAATGAATACAGTATTCGGTAGTGTCATGTATTTGGCTATGCCGGATTAAGTGATATGACATGCTATTCTATAAAATCCTTTCTCTGTAATTAATATTACCTGATTAAGCTAATCACGTAAATATAATTAACTATAAAGTCGGGGCACCACGAAAGAGTGTTTGTAGAGCTGTTATCGTCCGAATAAACTCTTAAAGACCTAGTAAAAGACCTTAAAGACCTGTCTTCACGAACCCTGGCTAACAAGTTCTAGGATAGGATAAGTAATCCTTCTCACTCCCCCCCCTTTAAGATTTAGATGCACTATTGTAAAGTGACTGTTCTACTGGATGTCATAAGGTGAATGCACCAATTTGTAAGTCGCTCTGGATAAGAGCGTCTGCTAAATGACTTAAATGTAAATGTAAAATGTAAAAGTTGAATCAGCAATATAAAATTGGGTTTAATTATTTATTTTCTAAATACAGTGCCTTGCGAAAGTATTCGGCCCCCTTGAACTTTGCGACCTTTTGCCACATTTCAGGCTTCAAACATAAAGATATAAAACTGGATTTTTTTGTGAAGAATCAACAACAGTCTCTCGATGTGCAAAACTGATAGAGACATACCCCAAGCGACTGACAGCTGTAAATCGCAGCAAAAGGTGGCGCTACAAAGTATTAACTTAAGGGGGCTGAATAATTTTGCACGCCCAATTTTTCCGTTTTTGATTTGTTAAAAAAGTTTGAAAAATCCAATAAATGTCGTTCCACTTCATGATTGTGTCCCACTTGTTGTTGATTCTTCGCAAAGTTCAAGGGGGCCGAATACTTTCGCAAGGCACTGTACCTAACTAATCACACAGAATTACATATACACAGAATGAATCATACATTGATTACAAATGATGTCATAAAGGAAAACGTCTCTAGCGGACGGAACAGATATGACAGCTGGTTACACAAAGAAAGGGGGTTGGGTTTGAGTGAAAGAGCGGGAAGACTGAAGAACAAAGGGAGAAACTATGTCTCTATCGGGTTGTTGGAAGCTACTCTGTCGTAAATACAGAATCTTAATCATTCTAAATTACCGCCCATTTGGAAAAGGAAAATGCAATAAATATTTACTCTGAGCTGCGCTTCAGTAGGTTGGTGGTAGGTGGAAGGCCGTGTTGCCCAACAGAGTCCTTTGTCCTTTGAAGAGTGTCTCTGGTGGTGAACGGGATACATTGTAGTGTCATCATTTTGTGCTAGACGGGATACTTTGTCTGTCCTTTCCTAGCCCACATTTACAGCTGCTGTTGCTAACTCAACGGTTAGGGTATCTCACTTCTTTAATTAATAAGAGTTAAAAGTTCATACAATTCGCAACCAAAGCTCATGCTCAGGCTGGCTTAGTTCTGTAGTTGACATGTTAGTCCTTTTAACATCGTCCTCACGTCCTCGGAACAGGAGGTTACATTTTCATCAAAGGCTTATATTGTGGAGGGAGAGAATGGTGTTTCATAGTTTATAACCCATGTCCCTTCACAAGAGCGGGCAACTGATTGAGCAGAGCTCTAACCTTACGAAAACCCAATTCTCTCACTTGGAAGCTAAAATTACGTTTAATCTTTTCACAAATAGTTTCATATTCAAACATTTAAATTGCACAACAATTCCATGTGAATCTGATAACTAGAATGTGTAGACTTTCCCAGATACAGTTTATGTCGTCCTGTCATCAATCATAATGTCTCAGATGACAACCGAACTGACATCATATTCATTAACGTACCAACGCATATATTCAACTGGTTCTATTACCGAAATATGGTTCCTTTCTCCCCACCGTTTGATGTTCCCAGACTCTCTATGTTTAACAAAGGCTTTTCAATAGTGTTTAACATAGAGAGTCAGTAGAGTCAATAGAGAGGGGAGAAAGGTATTCATGGGGGGAGTCATAAACCTTACCCACAGGCTAACGTCATGACAGTAGTAAACTGAGTACAGTATTCAGTAGTAAACCGAGTACAGTATTCAGTAGTAAACCGAGTACAGTATTCGGTAGTAAACCGAGTACAGTATTCGGTAGTAAACCGAGTACAGTATTCAGTAGTAAACCGAGTACAGTATTCGGTAGTAAACCGAGTACAGTATTCAGTAGTAAACCGAGTACAGTATTCGGTAGTAAACTGAGTACAGTATTCGGTAGTAAACTGAGTACAGTATTTGGTAGTAAACTGAGTACAGTATTTGGTAGTAAACTGAGTACAGTATTTGGTAGTAAACTGAGTACAGTATTCGGTAGTAAACTGAGTACAGTATTCCGTAGTAAACTGAGTACAGTATTCGGTAGTAAACTGAGTACAGTATTCGGTAGTAAACTGAGTACAGTATTCGGTAGTAAACTGAGTACAGTATTCGGTAGTAAACTGAGTACAGTATTCGGTAGTAAACTGAGTACAGTATTCAGCAGTAAACTGAGTACAGTATTCGGTAGTAAACTGAGTACAGTATTCGGTAGTAAACTGAGTACAGTATTCGGTAGTAAACTGAGTACAGTATTCGGTAGTAAACTGAGTACAGTATACGTTAGTCAACTGAGTACAGTATTCGTTAGTCAACTGAGTACAGTATTTGGTAGTCAACTGAGTACAGTATTCAGTACCGCTTATCTTGTGATTTTTTTTATGGGCTCCATAAAATATTTGTGTAATGCTGACTGCAACTCAAATAGCAGACAAATGTTATCACAGCAAAAGTGTCAGTGTTTGGTGGTGGCTATGTGAGTCAGAGAGAGAGAGAGAGAGAAAGAGAGAGAGACGGAGAGAGAGAGAGAGAGAGAGAGAGAGAGAGAGAGAGAGAGAGAGAGAGAGAGAGAGAGAGAGAGAGAGAGAGAGACAGAGAGAGAGAGAGAGAGAGAGAGAGAGAGAGAGAGAGAGAGAGAGAGAGAGAGAGAGAGAGAGAGAGAGAGAGAGAGAGAGAGAGAGAGAGAGAGAGAGAGAGAGAGAGAGAGAGAGAGAGAGAGAGAGAGAGAGAGAGAGAGAGAGAGAGAGAGAGAGAGAGAGAGAGAGAGAGAGAGAGAGAGAGAGAGAGAGAGAGAGAGAGAGAGTCAATTTAGATTTTTTTTTATAGCTTCAATGATGTCAGTGTTGGAACGAAAAATTGGTTCTATTTTTTTATGGGTTTGAGCATGTGTGAGAGAGAGAGAGAGAGAGAGAGAGAGAGAGAGAGAGAGAGAGAGAGAGAGAGAGAGAGAGAGAGAGAGAGAGAGAGAGAGAGAGAGAAGAGAGAGAGAGTGTGTGATTCAGGAGTAAAGCTTTTCTCTCTAATCCCTATTCCTGTTTCCTGCTCTCTTCCTCTCTCTCTCTTTCTATATCCTCACTGCCTTTTATAATTCTCTCCATCCATACTCACAATGGTGACAACCATATCCCCAATAGGATGAATGTGACTGAAATAGAACCTTCATTTCCACAAGTTCCAAAACGTTATTCCTTTTAAGTTTGCATTTATTCCACATTATTTACTCAGTGTCTCCGTATCCATTTGAAGTAGTGTGTGTGTGTGAGTGTGAGTGTGTGTGAGTGTGAGTGTGAGTGTGTGTGTAAGTGTGTGAGTGTGTGATTTATTCCACATGATTGTGTCTCCGTGAGTGTGTGTGTGTGTGTTGAGTGTGAGTGTGAGTGTGTGTGTGTGTGTGTGTGTGTGTGTGTGTGTGTGTGTGTGTGTGTGTGTGTGTGTGTGTGTGTGTGTGTGTGTGTGTGTGTGTGTGTGTGTGTGTGTGTCTGTGTGTGTGTGTTTCTGTGTGTGTGTGTGTGTGTGTGTGTGTGTGTGTGTGTGTGTTTCTGTGTGTGTGTTTCTGTGTGTGTGTGTGTGTGTGTGTGTGTGTGTGTGTGTGTGTGTGTGTGTGTGTGTGTGTGTGTGTGTGTGTGTGTGTGTGTGTGTGTGTGTGTGTGTGTCTGTGTGTGTGTGTGAGTGTGTGTGTGTGTGTTTTTGTGTGTGTGTGTTGCTCCAGATGCTTCATGCCTTAGACATTGGTCTTGTGATGTACTGTATGCTTTAATGTACTATTTTGTATTTAATGTAAATGTTCCCACAGTTCAAGTTGAAGTTTAGTCTAAGTTTTATTTACACAATGTTTGATTTTTGGTTTGTTTTTGTTGCAACTCTCAAATTCATAGACAAGAGTTATGGGCTGGATCGTTCCCTCGTCCACTTCCTACTAATGGTTAGTAAACACACTTCACTGTTCCATCTCCCTCTCACCCTCCTATCAGGAAACTACTACGGGACGCCCCGCCCAGTCCACATCGGCCCAGAGAGCCCACCAATCACGTACCAGGAACACCGGAACCTGCTCCGGAACTTCAGGACACGCAGCAAGTCGCTAAGCAACCTAGAGAAGGCTGTAGAGGAGGGGGAGAACAGTGAGGAAGATTCTGGACTGTCAGGTATAATTATATACATGCACATATATCTATTTATAAAGTACCATCTACTAATACATTAAGGTACATTACACCATAGCTACTGTATCTATTAAGTCTAGTTGTACAGAAACCACTGACCAGACAGAGAGAATATCACCTAATAAATCAAGCACTGTTGTGACTTTTGGCTATGAATATTCAAGATAATTGACTGATTAATTACTGGAATAATTAATTGGTCCAATTGGTCTAATTCATTTGGTTTATCCTATCCAAATGAATCTCAAAGAGGGCCACCATTTAGGGTTTTGATATAGAGAAACCCCTTGAATGAACTGTATCAGTAGTTAATCCTCAACCGTTATTCCATTAATCCTATTTCAACTATAGTCTTAATTATCATTCCGAATGGTCCTCGAAGGTCCCAGACTCCCAAGAATCCTTTAAGTCAACCACTGACCAGACAGTGGGAATATCCCCTAATAAGTCAACCACTGACCAGACAGTTATAATATTACCTAATAAGTCAACCACTGACCAGACAGTGGGAATATCCCCTAATAAGTCAACCACTGACCAGACAGTTATAATATTACCTAATAAGTCAACCACTGACCAGACAGTTATAATATTACCTAATAAGTCAACCACTGACCAGACAGTGAGAATATCCCCTAATAAGTCAACCACTGACCAGACAGTGAGAATATCCCCTAATAAGTCAACCACTGACCAGACAGTTATAATATCCCCTAATAAGTCAACCACTGACCAGACAGTGAGAATATCCCCTAATAAGTCAACCACTGACCAGACAGTGAGAATATCCCCTAATAAGTCAACCACTGACCAGACAGTGAGAATATCCCCTAATAAGTCAACCACTGACCAGACAGTGGGAATATCACCTAATAAGTCAACCACTGACCAGACAGTTATAATATCCCCTAATAAGTCAACCACTGACCAGACAGTGAGAATATCCCCTAATAAGTCAACCACTGACCAGACAGTGAGAATATCCCCTAATAAGTCAACCACTGACCAGACTGAGAATATCCCCTAATAAGTCAACCACTGACCAGACAGTTATAATATTACCTAATAAGTCAACCACTGACCAGACAGTTATAATATCCCCTAATAAGTCAACCATTGACCAGACAGTTATAATATCACCTAATAAGTCAACCACTGACCAGACAGTTATAATATTACCTAATAAGTCAACCACTGACCAGATAGTGGTTATATCACCTAATAAGTCAACCACTGACCAGACAGTGAGAATATCCCCTAATAAGTCAACCACTGACCAGACAGTTATAATATTACCTAATAAGTCAACCACTGACCAGACAGTTATAATATTACCTAATAAGTCAACCACTGACCAGACAGTGGGAATATCCCCTAATAAGTCAACCACTGACCAGACAGTGGGACAATGGCCCCCTGTTCCCTAAGGATCACTGCCTTTAACCAGGGCCAATGATCTGAGTCAGAGGTAATGCACTTTAACCAGGGCCAATGATCTGAGTCAGAGGTAATGCCCTGCCTTTAACCAGGACCAACGATCTGAGTCAGAGGTAATGCACTTTAACCAGGGCCAATGATCTGAGTCAGAGGTAATGCCCTGCCTTTAAACAGGACCAACGATCTGAGTCAGAGGTAATGCACTTTAACCAGGGCCGATGATCTGAGTCAGAGGTAATGAACTTTAACCAGGGCCAACGATCTGAGTCAGAGGTAATGCACTTTAACCAGGGCCAACGATCTGAGTCAGAGGTAATGCACTTTAACCAGGGCCAATGATCTGAGTCAGAGGTAATGCACTTTAACCAGGGCCGATTATCTGTCAGAGGTAATGCACTTTAACTAGGGCCAATGATCTGAGTCAGAGGTAATGCACTTTAACCAGGGCCAACAATCTGAGTCAGAGGTAATGCACTTTAACCAGGGCCAACGATCTGAGTCAGAGGTAATGCACTTTAACCAGGGCCAATGATCTGAGTCAGAGGTAATGCACTTTAACCAGGGCCAATGATCTGAGTCAGAGGTAATGCACTTTAACCAGGGCCAACGATCTGAGTCAGAGGTAATGCACTTTAACCAGGGCCAACGATCTGAGTCAGAGGTAATGCACTTTAACCAGGGCCAACGATCTGAGTCAGAGGTAATGCACTTTAACCAGGGCCAACGATCTGAGTCAGAGGTAATGCACTTTACCCAGGGCCAATGGGGACTCAGTCAGACTCAGACTAAGGACATCTGTTTACATTTAGACCTAATTTGGAGATTGTCCTGAGTTAAATTACTATTTTAAGATTTTGTGTGTGCGTGTGTGTGTGTGTGTGTGTGTGTGTGTGTGTGTGTGTGTGTGTGTGTGTGTGTGTGTGTGTGTGTGTGTGTGTGTGTGTGTGTGTGTGTGTGTGTGTGTGTGTGTGTGTGTGTGTGTGTGTGTGTGTGTGTGTGTGTGTGTGTGTGTGTGTGTGTGTGTGTGTGTGTGTGTGTGTGTATCTCTGTCATAGAATGCATGTTCGTGACTTGTAGACAACGACACTGAAACAAATGATTGTTTGAAGAAAGCCTCTTCATTGTATCTCTTCAAGGTAAAAGTAAAGACTCCTGAAACCAAAGTGGACGTTGTATTGAGTTAAGCGCTTTCCGCTTGCCAACAATACTTTGACCTAAGGCGCCAAAGTCGAGTGTTTGTTTGCCCACGCCAGTTACTAAAACAACGTAAACCTGTTTAACAATGTTTCTGCCGTGTATAAAGTTGGCCGTTTAAACGTACATGCTCTAGTAATATGGAATATATGATGAGAATAACGATCAAAGTATTGGTAGAGTATAATCAGGTAATTTAACTTACCTCTGTTTGTCTGAAGCGCCATGTTGTTTCCTTGTTTGAATTGCCCGTGTGCATTACACTCAGGAGGTAAATGAGTCTACAGGTCATCGAGGAACAGTGATTGGTTGACGGGAATAACCAAAGTGATGAAATATCGTGGGGGGTGAATTACTTCATGAATGTGTACTGTGTGACTTAAAGTAGAAGGTAATGGACAAGTTATTGAAGTGTGTGTGTGTGTGTGTTTATGTAAAACTGTTGTTAGTAGAAATGTGGTTACTGCTTCACATTCTCTGTGTTTGTCTGTATATGTGTCTGTTGTCTTGGCAGGAGGTTCAGTCGGCATCAGCAGTGCCCCGCCCACAGCGCTAGCTCTCAGCCAATCCTGGGACTCAAGGGACGGCGTGGGAGAAGAGAATGGAGGGAGTAGCATCGCCACACGAGGTGGAGGGGCACTGCCCGAGAATTGGGAGCTGGCATTCAGCGACTCAGGAGAGCCTTACTACATAGAGTGAGTAGAGAGATAGTAGAGCTTTAATACAGAGAGAGAGAGTAGAGAGAGAGTAGAGAGATAGTATAACTTTACTACAGAGAGTGAGTAGAGAGAGAGTAGAGCTTTACTACATAGAGTTAGTAGAGAGTGTAGAGTAGAGCTTTACTACATAGAGTTAGTAGAGAGTGTAGAGTAGAGCTTTACTACATAGAGTTAGTAGAGAGAGAGTAGAGCTTTACTACATAGAGTTAGTAGAGAGAGAGTAGAGCTTTACTACAGAGAGTTAGTAGAGAGTGTAGAGTAGAGCTTTATACTACAGAGAGTTAGTAGAGAGAGTAGATCTTTACTACAGAGAGTTAGTAGAGAGTGTAGAGTAGAGCTTTACTACATAGAGTTAGTAGAGAGAGAGTAGAGCTTTACTACAGAGAGTTAGTAGAGAGAGAGTAGAGCTTTACTACATAGAGTTAGTAGAGAGAGAGTAGAGCTTTACTACATAGAGTTAGTAGAGAGAGAGTAGAGCTTTATTACAGAGAGTGAGTAGAGAGTGTAGAGTAGAGCTTTACTACATAGAGTTAGTGGAGAGAGAGTAGAGCTTTACTACATAGAGTTAGTAGAGAGAGAGTAGAGCTTTACTACAGAGAGTTAGTAGAGAGTGTAGAGTAGAGCTTTATACTACAGAGAGTTAGTAGAGAGAGTAGAGCTTTACTACAGAGAGTTAGTAGAGAGTGTAGAGTAGAGCTTTACTACAGAGAGATAGTAGAGAGTGTAGAGTAGAGCTTTACTACATAGAGTTAGTAGAGAGAGAGTAGAGCTTTACTACAGAGAGTTAGTAGAGAGAGTGTAGAGCATTACTACATAGAGTTAGTAGAGAGAGAGTAGAGCTTTACTACATAGAGTTAGTAGAGAGAGAGTAGAGCTTTATTACAGAGAGTGAGTAGAGAGAGAGTAGAGCTTTAGTACAGAGAGTTAGTAGAGAGAGAGTAGAGCTTTACTACATAGAGTTAGTAGAGTGAGAGTAGAGCTTTATTACAGAGAGTGAGTAGAGAGAGAGTAGAGCTTTATTACAGAGAGTTAGTAGAGAGAGTAGAGCTTTAGTACAGAGAGTTAGTAGAGAGAGAGTAGAGCTTTACTACATATAGTTAGTAGAGAGAGAGTAGAGCTTTATTACAGAGAGTGAGTAGAGAGAGAGTAGAGCTTTATTACAGAGAGTGGGTAGAGAGAGAGTAGAGCTTTACTACATATAGTTAGTAGAGAGAGAGTAGAGCTTTACTACATATAGTTAGTAGAGAGAGAGTAGAGCTTTACTACAGAGAGTTAGTAGAGAGAGAGTAGAGCTTTACTACAGAGAGTTAGTAGAGAGAGAGTAGAGCTTTACTACATAAAGTTAGTAGAGAGATAGTAGAGCTTTACTACATAGAGTTAGTAGAGAGAGAGAGTAGAGCTTTACTACATAAAGTTAGTAGAGGGATAGTAGAGCACTACTACAGAGAGTTAGTAGAGAGAGAGTAGAGCATTACTACAGAGAGTTAGTAGAGAGTGAGTAGAGCTTTACTACATAAAGTTAGTAGAGAGAGAGTAGAGCTTTACTACAGAGAGTTAGTAGAGAGAGAGTAGAGAGAGAGTAGAGCTTTACTACATAGAGTTAGTAGAGAGAGAGTAGAGCTTTACTACATAGAGTTAGTAGAGAGAGAGTAGAGCTTTACTACATAGAGTTAGTAGAGAGAGAGTAGAGCTTTACTACAGAGAGTTAGTAGAGAGAGAGTAGAGCTTTACTACAGAGAGTTAGTAGAAAGTGTAGAGCTTTACTACAGAGAGTTAGTAGAGAGAGAGTAGAGCTTTACTACAGAGAGTTAGTAGAGAGAGAGAGAGTAGAGCTTTACTACAGAGAGTAGAGTAGAGCTTTACTACAGAGAGTTAGTAGAGAGAGAGTAGAGCTTTACTACAGAGAGTTAGTAGAGAGAGAGTAGAGCTTTACTACAGAGAGTGAGTAGAGAGTGTAGAGCTTTACTACAGAGAGTTAGTAGAGAGAGTAGAGATTTACTACAGAGAGTTAGTAGAGAGAGAGTAGAGAGAGAGTAGAGCTTTACTACAGAGAGTTAGTAGAGAGAGAGTAGAGCTTTACTACAGAGAGTTAGTAGAGAGAGTAGAGAGTAGAGCTTTAATAGATAGAGTTAGTAGAGAGAGTAGAGAGTAGAGCTTTACTACAGAGAGTTAGTAGAGAGAGAGTAGAGAGAGAGTAGAGCTTTACTACAGAGAGTTAGTAGAGAGAGAGTAGAGCTTTACTACAGAGAGTTAGTAGAGAGAGAGTAGAGCTTTACTACAGAGAGTTAGTAGAGAGAGAGTAGAGCTTTACTACAGAGAGTTAGTAGAGCGAGTAGAGAGTAGAGCTTTACTACATAGAGTTAGTAGAGAGAGTAGAGAGTAGAGCTTTACTACATAGAGTTAGTAGAGAGAGTAGAGAGTAGAGCTTTACTACATAGAGTTAGTAGAGAGAGTAGAGAGTAGAGCTTTACTACATAGAGTTAGTAGAGAGAGTAGAAGTAGATCTTTACTACATAGAGTTAGTAGAGAGAGTAGAAGTAGATCTTTACTACATAGAGTTAGTAGAGAGAGTAGAGAGTAGAGCTTTACTACATAGAGTTAGTAGAGAGAGTAGGGAGTAGAGCTTTACTACAGAGAGTTAGTAGAGAGAGTAGAGAGTAGAGCTTTACTACATAGAGTTAGTAGAGAGAGTAGAGAGTGGAGCTTTACTACATAGAGTTAGTAGAGAGAGTAGAGCTTTACTACAGAGAGTTAGTAGAGAGTGTAGAGCTTTACTACAGAGAGATAGTAGAGAGTGTAGAGTAGAGCTTTACTACAGAGAGTTAGTAGAGAGTGTAGAGCTTTACTACAGAGAGTTAGTAGAGAGTGTAGAGTAGAGCATTACTACAGAGAGATAGTAGAGAGTGTAGAGTAGAGCTTTACTACATAGAGTTAGTAGAGAGAGAGTAGAGCTTTACTACAGAGAGTTAGTAGAGAGAGTGTAGAGCATTACTACATAGAGTTAGTAGAGAGAGAGTAGAGCTTTACTACATAGAGTTAGTAGAGAGAGAGTAGAGCTTTACTACAGAGAGTTAGTAGAGAGAGAGTAGAGCTTTACTACAGGAGTTAGTAGAGAGAGAGTAGAGCTTTACTACATAGAGTTAGTAGAGAGAGAGTAGAGCTTTATTACAGAGAGTTAGTAGAGAGAGAGTAGAGCTTTATTACAGAGAGTTAGTAGAGAGAGAGTAGGCTTTATTACAGAGAGTTAGTAGAGAGAGAGTAGAGCTTTACTACATATAGTTAGTAGAGAGAGAGTAGAGCTTTATTACAGAGAGTTAGTAGAGAGAGAGTAGAGCTTTATTACAGAGAGTTAGTAGAGAGAGAGTAGAGCTTTACTACATATAGTTAGTAGAGAGAGAGTAGAGCTTTACTACATATAGTTAGTAGAGAGATAGTAGAGCTTTACTACAGAGAGTTAGTAGAGAGAGAGAGTAGAGCTTTACTACAGAAAGTTAGTAGAGGGATAGTAGAGCACTACTACAGAGAGTTAGTAGAGAGAGAGTAGAGCATTACTACAGAGAGTTAGTAGAGAGTGAGTAGAACTTTACTACATAAAGTTAGTAGAGAGAGAGTAGAGCTTTACTACAGAGAGTTAGTAGAGAGAGAGTAGAGAGAGAGTAGAGCTTTACTACATAGAGTTAGTAGAGAGAGAGTAGAGCTTTACTACATAGAGTTAGTAGAGAGAGAGTAGAGCTTTACTACATAGAGTTAGTAGAGAGAGAGTAGAGCTTTACTACGTAGAGTTAGTAGAGAGAGAGTAGAGCTTTACTACAGAGAGTTAGTAGAAAGTGTAGAGCTTTACTACAGAGAGTTAGTAGAGAGAGAGTAGAGCTTTACTACAGAGAGTTAGTAGAGAGAGAGTAGAGCTTTACTACAGAGATTGAGTAGAGAGAGAGAGAGTAGAGCTTTACTACATAGAGTTAGTAGAGAGAGTAGAGCTTTACTACAGAGAGTTAGTAGAGAGAGAGTAGAGAGAGAGTAGAGCTTTACTACAGAGAGTTAGTAGAGAGAGAGTAGAGCTTTACTACAGAGAGTTAGTAGAGAGAGAGTAGAGCTTTACTACAGAGAGTGAGTAGAGAGTGTAGAGCTTTACTACAGAGAGTTAGTAGAGAGAGTAGAGATTTACTACAGAGAGTTAGTAGAGAGAGAGTAGAGAGAGAGTAGAGCTTTACTACAGAGAGTTAGTAGAGAGAGAGTAGAGCTTTACTACAGAGAGTTAGTAGAGAGAGAGTAGAGCTTTACTACATAAAGTTAGTAGAGAGATAGTAGAGCTTTACTACATAGAGTTAGTAGAGAGAGAGAGTAGAGCTTTACTACATAAAGTTAGTAGAGGGATAGTAGAGCACTACTACAGAGAGTTAGTAGAGAGAGAGTAGAGCATTACTACAGAGAGTTAGTAGAGAGTGAGTAGAGCTTTACTACATAAAGTTAGTAGAGAGAGAGTAGAGCTTTACTACAGAGAGTTAGTAGAGAGAGAGTAGAGCTTTACTACATAGAGTTAGTAGAGAGAGAGTAGAGCTTTACTACATAGAGTTAGTAGAGAGAGAGTAGAGCTTTACTACATAGAGTTAGTAGAGAGAGAGTAGAGCTTTACTACGTAGAGTTAGTAGAGAGAGAGTAGAGCTTTACTACAGAGAGTTAGTAGAAAGTGTAGAGCTTTACTACAGAGAGTTAGTAGAGAGAGAGTAGAGCTTTACTACAGAGATTGAGTAGAGAGAGAGAGAGTAGAGCTTTACTACATAGAGTTAGTAGAGAGAGTAGAGCTTTACTACAGAGAGTTAGTAGAGAGAGAGTAGAGAGAGAGTAGAGCTTTACTACAG
Source organism: Oncorhynchus gorbuscha (assembly GCF_021184085.1). Lineage (NCBI taxonomy): Eukaryota > Metazoa > Chordata > Actinopteri > Salmoniformes > Salmonidae > Oncorhynchus > Oncorhynchus gorbuscha. Next base: position 104,506,990 of record NC_060175.1, on the reverse strand, counting down.
AGAGTTAGTAGAGAGAGAGTAGAGCTTTACTACAGAGAGTTAGTAGAGAGAGAGTAGAGCTTTACTACAGAGAGTGAGTAGAGAGTGTAGAGCTTTACTACAGAGAGTTAGTAGAGAGAGTAGAGATTTACTACAGAGAGTTAGTAGAGAGAGAGTAGAGAGAGAGTAGAGCTTTACTACAGAGAGTTAGTAGAGAGAGAGTAGAGCTTTACTACAGAGAGTTAGTAGAGAGAGTAGAGAGTAGAGCTTTAATAGATAGAGTTAGTAGAGAGAGTAGAGAGTAGAGCTTTACTACAGAGAGTTAGTAGAGAGAGAGTAGAGAGAGAGTAGAGCTTTACTACAGAGAGTTAGTAGAGAGAGAGTAGAGCTTTACTACAGAGAGTTAGTAGAGAGAGAGTAGAGCTTTACTACAGAGAGTTAGTAGAGAGAGAGTAGAGCTTTACTACAGAGAGTTAGTAGAGCGAGTAGAGAGTAGAGCTTTACTACATAGAGTTAGTAGAGAGAGTAGAGAGTAGAGCTTTACTACATAGAGTTAGTAGAGAGAGTAGAGAGTAGAGCTTTACTACATAGAGTTAGTAGAGAGAGTAGAGAGTAGAGCTTTACTACATAGAGTTAGTAGAGAGAGTAGAGAGTAGAGCTTTACTACATAGAGTTAGTAGAGAGAGTAGAAGTAGATCTTTACTACATAGAGTTAGTAGAGAGAGTAGAGAGTAGAGCTTTACTACATAGAGTTAGTAGAGAGAGTAGGGAGTAGAGCTTTACTACAGAGAGTTAGTAGAGAGAGTAGAGAGTAGAGCTTTACTACATAGAGTTAGTAGAGAGAGTAGAGAGTAGAGCTTTACTACATATAGTTAGTAGAGAGAGTAGAGAGTGGAGCTTTACTACATAGAGTTAGTAGAGAGAGTAGAGAGTGGAGCTTTACTACATAGAGTTAGTAGAGAGAGTAGAGAGTAGAGCTTTACTACATAGAGTTAGTAGAGAGAGTAGAGAATAGAGCTTTACTACATAGAGTTAGTAGAGAGAGTAGAGAATAGAACTTTACTACATAGAGTTAGTAGAGAGAGTAGAGAGTAGAGCTTTACTACATAGAGTTAGTAGAGAGAGTAGAGAGTAGAGCTTTACTACATAGAGTTAGTAGAGAGAGTAGAGAGTGGAGCTTTACTACATAGAGTTAGTAGAGAGAGTAGAGAGTAGAGCTTTACTACATAGAGTTAGTAGAGAGAGTAGAGAATAGAACTTTACTACATAGAGTTAGTAGAGAGAGTAGAGAATATAGTTTTACTACATAGAGTTAGTAGAGAGAGTAGAGAATAGAACTTTACTACATAGAGTTAGTAGAGAGTAGAGAATAGAGTTTTACTACATAGAGTTAGTAGAGAGAGTAGAAAATAGAGCTTTACTACAGAGAGTTAGTAGAGAGAGTAGAGAATAGAGTTTTACTACATAGAGTTAGTAGAGAGAGTAGAGAATAGAGCTTTACTACAGAGAGTTAGTAGAGAGAGTAGAGAGTAGAGCTTTACTACATAGAGTTAGTAGAGAGAGTAGAGCTTTACTACATAGAGTTAGTAGAGAGAGTAGAGAGTAGAGCTTTACTACATAGAGTTAGTAGAGAGAGTAGAGAGTAGAGCTTTACTACATAGAGTTAGTAGAGAGAGTAGAGAGTGGTGTGGGAGTGAAGTGATGAATATATAGTGTGGTGGAAGGTACAGGGTATTGTGGTGATGATGATGCTTATTATCTCTTCCTCAGTCACATCTCTAAGACCACCAGCTGGCTGGACCCCAGAGCTCAGAGCAGGGAGATCCTCAGCAAAACAGAGTGTGAGTCTCCGAGACCTTTCTGTCTACCCACTCTACCCTCTCCACCTCCCCCTCCTCCCTCCCCCATCTCCCATATCTCCATTTCCTCCCTGTCTCTCCAGCTCTCCCTTCCTCTACCTGCCCCTCTTCCCCTTTCCTCCTTCTCTCCAGCTCTACCACCCCTCCCTCCCTCCCTCCCCTGCCTCTCTTCCCCATCTCCATATCTCCCTTTCCTTCCTTTCCCCCTGTCTCTCCAGCTCTCCCTCCCTCCCTCCCTCCCTCCCCTGCCTCTCTTCCCCATATCTCCCTTTCCTTCCTTTCCCCCTGTCTCTCCAGCCCCCTCCCTCCCTCCCTCCCTCCCTCCCTTCCCTCCCCCTCCCCCTCCCTCCCCTCCCTCCCCCTGCCTCTCTTCCCCATCTCCATCTCCATATCTCCCTTTTCTTCCTTTCCCCCTGTCTCTCCAGCTCTCCCTCCCCCTCCCTCCCTCCCCTGCCTCCCCTGCCTCTCATCCCCATCTCCATTTCCTTCCTTTCCCCCCGTCTCTCCAGCTCTACCACCCCTCCCTCCCTCCCTCCCCTGCCTCCCCTGCCTCTCATCCCCATCTCCATTTCCTTCCTTTCCCCCCGTCTCTCCAGCTCTACCACCTCTCCCTCCCTCCCTCCCTCCCTCCCAACCCTGCCTCTCATCCCCATCTCCATTTCCTTCCTTTCCCCCAGTCTCTCCAGCTCTACCACCTCTCCCTCCCTCCCTCCCTCCCTCCCTCCCCTGCCTCTCTTCTTCCCCATCTCCATCTCCCTCCCTCCCTCCCTCCCCATCTCCATTTCCTTCCTTTCCCCCGTCTCTCCAGCTCTACCACCCCTCCCTCCCTCCCTCCCCCTCCCAACCCTGCCTCTCATCCCCATCTCCATTTCCTTCCTTTCCCCCCGTCTCTCCAGCTCTACCACCTCTCCCTCCCTCCCTCCCTCCCTCCCAACCCTGCATCTCATCCCCATCTCCATTTCCTTCCTTTCCCCCCTGTCTCTCCAGCTCTACCACCTCTCCTTCCCCTCTCTTCTTAATCCCCAGTCTCTCATCTGAGTATGTCTCTTTCATGTTGAGTCAAGTGTCGTCAATCTCTGAGGCTGTGTTGTTAATTTCAAATAGAGCCATATTTCTACATTTTCTGCATTTATAGACAGGAAAATGTGTCAAATGTTCTGTTGCCATGTAATAATGTTGAGTATTACAAAAAAAAATCTATTTTGTACGCGAACGGCACAGAGTGTGCTGGTAATACATATAATTGAACAGCAGGGGGCGACAGAGGATGAGTTATAAAACCTGGATTCACACATACAGACAGGATACCATATATGTATAAGAGATATAGAGGGTTGTGACCTGGCCTGTGCTGTTCTCTAGACATGATTTTACTTCTTCTGTGAGACTAACCTGAGTAAATAAAGGTAAAGTCAAATAATAACGCTAAAAAAAAACATTTCATATGAAGAAAAACAAAAACAATGTTGTATATTCTCCCCATATCCCCTGCCAGTGCCTGCGTTCACGGACGAGCCGGCAGAGCTGAAGGGCTATTCCATCCACACCCGTCTGTCTAAAGGGCCGCGAGGGTTCGGCTTCAACATAGTGGGAGGAAGCAAACAGAGAGAGTTTCTCCAGGTCTACAGCGTTACACCCGGAGGACCACCCGCCCTCAGCACAGGTAGGATTAACACAGGTACACTCAACACAGGTATATACAGATTAACACAGGTACACCTAACACAGGTATATACAGATTAACACAGGTAGATTAACACAGGTAGATTTAACACGTTTGATTAACACAGGTAGATTTAACACGTTTGATTAACACAGGTAGATTTAACACAGGTAGATTTAACACGTTTGATTAACACAGGTAGATTTAACACGTTTGATTAACACAGGTAGATTTAACACGTTTGATTAACACAGGTAGATTTAACACAGGTAGATTTAACACAGGTAGATTTAACACAGGTAGATTTAACACAGGTAGATTTAACACAGGTAGATTTAACACAGGTAGATTTAAAACAGGTAGATTTAACAAAGGTAGATTTAAAACAGGTAGATTTAACAAAGGTAGATTTAACACAGGTAGATTTAAAACAGGTAGATTTAACACAGGTAGATTTAAAACAGGTAGATTTAACACATGTTTGATTAACACAGGTAGATTTAACACGTTTGATTAACACATGTAGATTTAACACAGGTAGATTTAACACAGGTAGATTTAACACAGGTAGATTTAACACAGGTAGATTTAACACAGGTAGATTTAAAACAGGTAGATTTAACACATGTTTGATTAACACAGGTAGATTTAACACAGGTAGATTTAACACGTTTGATTAACACAGGTAGATTTAACACGTTTGATTAACACAGGTAGATTTAACACAGGTAGATTTAACACAGGTAGATTTAACACAGGTAGATTTAACACAGGTAGATTTAAAACAGGTAGATTTAACACATGTTTGATTAACACAGGTAGATTTAACACATTTTTGATTAACACATGTTGATTAACACAGGTAGATTTAACACATGTTTGATTAACACAGGTAGATTTAACACATGTTGATTAACACAGGTAGATTTAACACAGGTAGATTTAACACGTTTGATTAACACAGGTAGATTAACACAGGTAGATTGAACACATGTTTGATTAACACAGGTAGATTTAACACAGGTAGATTGAACACATGTTTGATTAACACAGGTAGATTTAACACAGGTAGATTTAACACAGGTAGATTTAACACATGTTTGATTAACACAGGTAGATTTAACACAGGTAGATTTAACACAGGTAGATTTAACACAGGTAGATTTAACACAGGTAGATTTAACACATGTTTGATTAACACAGGTAGATTTAACACGGGTAGATTTAACACAGGTAGATTTAACACATGTTTGATTAACACAGGTAGATTTAACACAGGTAGATTTAACACAGGTAGATTTAACACAGGTAGATTTAACACATGTTTGATTAACACAGGTAGATTTAACACGGGTAGATTTAAAACATGTTTGATTAACACAGGTAGATTAACACTCAATAACACCTGCTGATTTGCGACGAGCAATCCCGTATCCGGGAGCGTAATTATAGCCTCAAGCTCATTACCATAACGCAACGTTAACTATTCATGAAAATCGCAAATGAAATGAAATAAATATATTGGCTCACAAGCTTAGCCTTTTGTTAACAACACTGTCATCTCAGATTTTCTAAATATGCTTTTCAACCATAGCTACACAAGCATTTGTGTAAGAGTATTGATAGCTAGCATAGCATTAAGCCTAGCATTCAGCATGCAACATTTTCACAAAAACAAGAAAAGCATACAAATAAAATAATTTACCTTTGAAGAACTTCGGATGTTTTCAATGAGGAGACTCTTAGTTAGATAGCAAATGTTCAGTTTTTACAAAAATATTATTTGTGGAGGAGAAATCGCTCCGTTTTGTTCATCACGTTTGGCTAAGAAAAAAAACAGAAAATTCAGTCATTACAACGCCGAACTTTTTTCCAAATTAACTCCATAATATCGACAGAAACATGGCTGTTTAGAATCAATCCTCAAGGTGTTTTTCACATATCTATTCGATGATAAATCATTCGTGGCAGTTTGGTTTCTCCTCTGAACCAAATGGAAAAATGCATGCAGCTGGAGATTACGCAATAATTTCGACGGAGGACACCAAGCGGACACCTGGTAAATGTAGTCTCTTATGGTCAATCTTCCAATGATATGCCTACAAATACGTTACAATGCTGCAGACGCCTTGGGGAAACGACAGAAAGTGTAGGCTCATTCCTTGCGCAATCACAGCCATATAAGGAGACATTGGAACACAGCGCCTCCAAAATCTGGGGCATTTCCTGTTTGAAATTTCATCTTGGTTTCGCCTGTAGCATCAGTTCTGTGGCACTCACAGATAATATCTTTGCAGTTTTGGAAACGTCAGAGTGTTTTCTTTCCAAAGCTGTCAATTATGTGCATAGTCGAGCATCTTTTCGTGACAAAATATCTTGTTTAAAACGGGAACGTTTTTCATCCAAAAATGAAATACTGCCCCTAGTGTTCCAAGAGGTACTGAGAGACGCCATCTCTCTGCCCTATACTTTCATCTCTTCTTCTATTTCTCTCTCTCTCTGTCCCAAATTTTTATGGTGTGTTTGATTCCTAATCTATTCCTAATCCTGCTCTACTGGGCCCGGAGAATGTAATCCCACTGTCACTGACACACAGACACGTGCACACACACGTGCACACACACGTGCACACACACGTGCACACACACGGACACACACACGGACACACACACACACACACACACAATCCAACCCTCTCACGTGAGGATGCTGGAGACAGGAATGCACCACACACATGCTATTACTTCTCACCTTAGATACACTACATGCTGATCTATACACTACGTACTGATCTATACACTACATACTGATCTATACACTACATACTGATCTATACACTACATACTGATCTATACACTACATACTGATCTATACACTACATACTGATCTATACACTACATACTGGTCTATACACTACATACTGATCTATACACTACATACTGATCTATACACTACATACTGATCTATAGTAGTGGATGATACACTACATACTGATCTATACACTACATACTGATCTATACACTACATACTGATCTATACACTGCATACTGATCTATACACTACATACTGATCTATACACTACATACTGATCTATACACTACATACTGATCTATACACTGCATACTGATCTATACACTACATACTGATCTATACACTACATACTGATCTATACACTACATACTGATCTATACACTACATACTGATCTATACACTGCATACTGATCTATACACTGCATACTGATCTATACACTACATACTGATCTATACACTACATACTGATCTATAGTAGTGGATGATACACTACATACTGATCTATACACTACATACTGATCTATACACTACATACTGATCTATAGTAGTGGATGATATAGCACATGAGATCTCTCTCTCTCTCTCCAGCTGATATCCTGGTCTACATCAATGACAGCTGTGTCCTGGGTCTGTCTCATAAAGAGGTGGTAGAGATGTTGAAGTCTGTCCCCATGGGTCACAGTGTGGACGTTGTGTTACGGAGAGGCTATCCCATGCTCTACAACCCAGACGGCTGTCCCAAACAACCCCTGACTCCCTCCGCCTCCTCCTCTCCTCTGGAACCCCTCAGCTCTGCAGCCACCCCTCCCTCCACAGCCACCGCTCAGCCCTTCTCCACCCCCGGTCCTGGCCCTCCCGAGCCACCCCAACCTCCCGGCCTGGCTAACCTGAACCGTACCCTGTCTCATCACAACGGAAATTATCTCAGAGTGGCGGGAAACTCAGGGTCGGGGCTGGACGCTAACGGGAATGCGGCAGACCTGTTGTCGGCTCCCCCCTCCTACCCGCTGTCTAATGGAATCCTTAGCTCTTCCGCCAGCTCAGCCTGTGCCCCCTCCTCCTCTCACAGTAGGGGCATCCCCCCTCCTCCCCCGCCCGAACGAACCTCCGCCTCCGCCAGCCAGAGTGACTCAGAGGAAGGAGCCTCGGGTGGAGCGACACAGAGGTAACTAACCCTAACTAACTAACTAACTAACCTTAACTTGGTTGTTTTCAAACCTCTCCTCAAGGACCCCCAGATGTTTCACCATGTTGTTGTAGGTCTGAACCAGATCACCTGATGTACCTGGTCAAGGGCTTTTGATGATTAGTTGACCAGTTTAATCAGATGTGTTAACATAGTTCAAATGCACTCCAATTCGCAACAGATCCAAAGGTGACGCAATCTCTATTGCACTTCACACTGCCCTTTCTCACCTAAGGAACGAAAGGAATGCTTACGTTAGAAGGCTGTTCATTGACTACAGCTCAGCGTTCAACAACATAGTGCCCTCAGAGCTCATCACTAAGCTAAGGAACCTGGGAGTGAACACCTCCCTCAGCAACTGGATTCTGGACTTCCTGACGGGCCGCCCCGAGGCGGTCAGGGTAGGTAACAACACATCTGCCACACTGATCCTCAACACTGGGGCCCCTCAGGGGTGCGTGCTCAGTCCCCTCTTGTACTTCCTGTTCACCCACGACTGCTTGGCCAGGCACGACTCCAGCACCATCATTAAGTTTGACGATGATGCAACGGTGGTAGGCCTGATCACCAACAATTATGAGACAGCCTATAGGGAGGAGGTCAGAGTCCTGGCAGTGTGGTGCCAGGACAACAACCTCTCCCTCCACGATGAGACAGCCTACAGGGAGGTCAGAGTCCTGGCAGTGTGGTGCCAGGACAACAACCTCTCCCTCCACGATAAGACAGCCTACAGGGAGGAGGTCAGAGTCATGGCAGTGTGGTGCCAGGACAACAACTTCTACCTCAACGTGATCAAGACAAAGGAGTTGATCGTGGACTACAGGAAAAGGAGGGCAGAGCACATCACCAACAAACTATAGTGTACAGGGCACGACAACGCTTATTCCCCCTCAGGAGACTGAAAGGATTTGGCATGGGTCCTCAGATCCTCAAAAAGTTACACATCTGCATCATCGAGAGCATCCTAACTGGTTGAATCACTGTCTGATATGGAAACTGCTTGGCATCCGACCGCAAGACACTACAGAGGGTAATGTGTACGGCCCAGTACATCACCGGGGCCAAGCTTTTTACCATCCAGGACATATATACCAGGCGGTGACAGAGGAAGGCCCTAAAAATTGTCAAAAGACTCCAGCCACCCAAGTCATAGACTGTTCTCTCTGCTACCTCACGTCAAGCGGTACCGGAGCACCAAGTGTAAGACCAAAAGACTCCTTAACAGCTTCTACCCCCAAGCCATAAAACTGCTGAACAGTTCGTCAAATGGACCGAGAGATGTGCTGAGATGAGGCAGGGCTTTACCTAGTAAAGACTTATAGATCACCTGGAGTCAGTGGGTTTGGCGACGAATATGTAGTGAGGGCCGGCCAACGAGAGCTTACAGGTCGCAGTGGTGGGTAGTATATGGGGCTTTGGTGACATAACGGATGGCACTGTGATAGACTACATCCAGTTTGTTGAGTAGAGTGTTGGAGGCTATTTTGTAAATGACATCATCAAAGTCGAGGATCGGTAGGATAGTCAATTTTACGAGGGTATTTTTGACAGCATGAGTGAAGGAGGCTTTGTTGTGAAATAGGAAGCCGATTCTAGATTAAAGATTTTTGATTGGAGATGCTTAATGTGAGTCTGGGAGGAGAGTTTACAGTCTAACCAGACACCTAGGTATTTGTAGTTGTTCACATATTCTAAGTCAGAACCGTCCAGAGTAGTGATGCTAGAAGAAAATGCATTTAGTTTAACTAGCATTTAAAAGCAGTTGGAGGCCACAGAAGGAGTGTTAAATGGCATTGAAGCACATTTGGAGGTTTGTTAACACAGTGTCCAAAGAAGGGCCAGAAGTATACGGAATGGTGTCGTCTGAGCCTCCCGGGTGGTGCAGTGTTCTAAGGCACTGCATCGCAGTGCTAGCTGTGCCACCAGAGGTTCTGGGTTCCAGCCCAGGCTCTGTCGCAGCCGGCTGCGACCGGGAGGTCCATGGGGCGGCGCACAATTGGCCCAGCGTCGTGCGGGTTAGGGAGGGTTTGGCCGGCAGGGATATCCTTGTCTCATTGCTCACTAGCGACATCTGTGGCCCAGCGCTGTGCGGGTTAGGGAGGGTTTGGCCGGCAGGGATATCCTTGTCTCATTGCTCACTAGCGACATCTGTGGCGGGCCGCGCACAGGTCGCCAGGTGTACGATGTTTCCTCCGACACATTGGTGCTGCTGGCTTCTGGGTTGGATGTGCATTGTGTCAAGAAGCATCTTGGTTGGGTTGTGTTTCAGAGGACGCATGGGTCTCGACCTTCGCCTCTCCCAAGTCTATAAGGGAGTTGCAGCGATGAGACAAGACTGTAACTACCAATGGGAAATTGGGAAGAAAAAAGGAGTAGAGGTGGATCAGAAAATCACCATCAGCAAGAGTGACATCATTGATATATACAGAGAATAGAGTCGCCACAGGTATTGAATCCTGTGGCACCCCCATAGAGATTGCCAGAGGTCCCGACAACAGGCCCCCTGATTTGACAAATTGAACTCTATCTGAGAAGTAGTTGGTGAACCAGGCGAGGCAGTCATTTGAGAAACCAAGGTGTGCCAATAAGAGTGCATTTATTGACAATGGCCAAGGCTTGGCCAGGTCAATGAAGACGGCTGCACAGTATTGTCTTTTATCGCTAGCGGCTATGATATCGTTTAGGACCTTAAGCGTGGCTGAGGTGCACCCATGACCAGATTGCATAGTGGAGAAAGTATGGTGGGATTCTAAATGGTCGGTGATCTGTTTGTTAACTTGGCTAAGATTTTAGAGATGCAGGGCAGTTCTTAGTTTCCTCTGTGTGTCCGACTGGAACAGAATATTATCTAACATCTTGTCTCCGTCCTTATCCTCTGTATCTTCTTCCTTCATCAGATGGTCTCTGATGCGCTACAATGCGAACTCCCTCCCCACCCCCTCCTCCATACTCCACCACCAGAGTGACTTCACCACCTCCACCCTGCCCATCTCCGTCTCCAATCTGCCCCTGTCCCAGCCGGACGTGTGCACTGCCACCACCCCTGGAGCCCCCTGCCAACGGCCCCCCATGCCCCAGACCTCCCTCATGCTCCCCTCGCCCTCGGAGGTCCCCCCTTGCGGCTTCAACGGCTGCCCAGCCAACGCCCAACCCCATGGGGGCCACAGCGCGCCCAGTGAGGGAGTACCTGGTGGGGCTGGAGGAGGGGAGCTGGTCCCTGTGCCCCTGGGGAGGAGTGAGGGGGGTGGGATGGGGTTCAGTGTGACGGCGGGGGGGCAGGGGGGGCAGCTGGCCCTGGTGAAGAGGGTCTGGGACAGAAGGCAGTGCTCCTCCCTGCAGCCAGGGGATGCTATAGTCAAGATCAACGGCGCTGACGTGCAGAGTCTCAGCTTCGCTCAGGTACGACCAACTTTGGAGACAGTTCTACAGCTAGAGGCTAAGATTTTGTTGATTGGTATCTATTGCAACAATGTTCAATAGTAATCATCCGTTCTCATCACTCTCTGGAGTATAAACATTCCCACAACATTGGTTATTGACACACAGAATACTTAAAGACAAATATACAGTACCAGTCACAAGTTTGGACACACCTTCAACCGTTTTTCTTTATTTTTACTACTTACTACTAATGCATTCCAGGTGACAACCTAATGAAGCTGGTTGAGAGAATGCAAAGAGTGTTTCCTAAGCTGTCATCAAGGCAAAGGGTGGCTACTTTGACAAATCTCAAATATAAAATATATTATGATTTGATAATACTTTTTTGGTTAACCCCATGATGCCAAATGTGTTATTACATAGTTATTTCATAGTCTTCGCTATTATTCTACAATGTAGAAAATAGTAAAAAATAAAGAAAAACCCTTTAATTATTCAGTGTGTCCAAACATTTGACTGGTACTTGTAGATAAGAGCTTGTTTCTGAATGTCACTACAAGTTCATTTGAAAAAGGTCTTTGAAAAAACAGCGTTTGACCATTTGTTTTGAACCTATTTTAACACTGCCTCTGCTGAACACTGTAGGTCCAGAGGGTTCTCCAAAAACACACCAGGCAGGGAGAAGTAGTGCTGCTGGTTTACAGAGGAGGTAAGACCATTAACCTTTAACCTGTATAAGCTATTTACCTATATAACCTGTATAAATACTACCATTACTACCACAAATACGCTATTTACCTATATAACCTGTATAAATACTACCATTACTACCACAATACACTGTATTTACCCATATAACCTGTATAAATACTACCATTACTACCACAAATACACTATTTACCTATATAACCTGTATAAATACTACCATTACTACCACAAATATGCTATTTGTATAAATACCTTACTATAATTTACCTGTATAAATACTACCATTACTACCACAATACCCACTACCATTAATACCACAAATACACTATTTACCCATATAACCTGTATTTACCCATATAACCTGTATAAATACTACCATTACTACCACAAATACACTGTATTTACCCATATATATACTAGTAATACTACCATTAATACCACAAATACACTATTTACCCATATAACCTGTATAAATACTACCATTACTATCACAATACACTGTATTTACCTATATAACCTGTATAAATACTACCATTACTACCACAAATACGCTATTTACCTATATAACCTGTATAAATACTACCATTACTACCACAAAACACTGTATTTACCTATATAACCTGTATAAATACTACCATTACTACCACAATACACTGTATTTACCCATATAACCTGTATAAAACTACCATTACTACCACAAATACACTGTATTTACCCATATACATACTAGTAATACTACCATTAATACCACAAATACACTATTTACCCATATAACCTGTATAAATACTACCATTACTATCACAATACACTGTATTTACCTATATAACCTGTATAAATACTACCATTACTACCACAATACACTGTATTTACCCATATAACCTGTATAAATACTACCATTACTACCACAATACACTGTATTTACCCATATAACCTGTATAAATACTACCATTACTACCACAATACACTGTATTTACCCATATAACCTGTATAAATACTACCATTACTACCACAATACACTGTATTTACCCATATAACCTGTATAAATACTACCATTACCACAAATACACTATAACCTGTATAAATACTACCATTACTACCACAATACACTGTATTTACCTATATAACCTGTATAAATACTACCATTACTACCACAATACACTGTATTTACCCATATACATACTAGTAATACTACTGCTGTTGCATTGTTGCAGTACCCTCATCCTGGTTTTCTTCCTGTTTAAATACTCTTTATGAAACTTTAGTACTTTAGGTATGAATCCTCTTTATGTTACATTTAACTTCAGTACGATTTGGTTTAAATTCTCTTAATGTAACATGTATCTTTATCACTTTAGGTTTTAAACCACTTTCACACCAGGTTACTGTGTACAGGATACAGGGGTGTTTCTCCTCAGAGATTCTGTTTCCTTGTGTCGGGTTCACTGTTGACATTCTGATAGGTCTAGATGAGCTGAACGTCTCTATCTTGGTGTTCAAATTATATGTCTCTCTCTCTCTCTCTCTCTCCCTCTCTCTCTCTCTCTCTCTCTCTCTCTCTCCCCTTTCGCTCTCTCTCTCTCTCTCTCTTCAGGGTCGCTCTTCTCTCCTGTCTCCCCTAACCTCTACAAGCCCCTCCCCTCTCCCCTGGGCCCCTCCTCCTCCCATGGCCTCCCATCTGACCTGCCTGCCTCCTCCTCCACCTCAGATGCCTTGGTGCCCCTGCACCTCCCTCATATCCCCCATCTCCCCCCCAGCCACAGTGACCTCTCCCCAGCCTCGCCCTCCACAGATCTCCCCTCCCTGGTCCAGAGCACAAGCTTTCTGGACTCAGTCCCTGTAACTCTCACCCTGGAACCCAGAGACTGGGTTGGGGTGGAGAACGGTGTTGGGGCCCCGGGTGTGTTGAGGCCCCCTGGAGGTTGGGGAGGAGGAGCAGGAATGGGGGCTGTGGCCAAGGGCCAGGTGGACAGACGAGGGGGAGGGGTCAGGGGACAGGAGGTGGAGCTACGGAGACGGCCGGGGGAGGGGTTCGGCTTCATCATCGCCTCAAAGGACCTGGCCAATGGGGGTGAGTCATTTATTGTTTATTTATAACCCAATGCTGATTAAGGATCAGATCCTCTGCTTGTCCACATAGTTTTATTCATTATGATATAAATGGGCAAAACTGATCCTAGATCAGTACTCCAACTCTGAGGTGCTTCATGAATATGAGGCCTGGTCGTAAAGATAATTCATTTGTTGTGTTATATGCTGTTTAATGCATTCTGGGTATTCAAAACCTATGATTTAATTAACAAGGGATTCAATGCATTCTGGGTATTCAACATCTCTGGTTTAATTAACAAGGGATTCAATGAGCCAACGCTATCTCATTGCCTCATAGCACTATAAACCTGTAACGTCCGCTCTATGTAACTATGAAATCTGGGGCAAATCTGTGGATGTGTAATGCACTTCCATCCAGAACAGATGCAGTAGAATTCTGTTTATTGTGTGATCGACCGCCTCAATTCTGATGTGATGTAGCAAAATTTGATTATTATTTTATTTTAAAAAAAGTAAAAATAGAGTCTCAGAGATAGAAATTTGTATATACATACACTGCATTTGCGGAAACAATGGGAAAGTAATTATACTTTGAATGTTGATAAACTTATAACCCCACTTGAGAGTGAGTAGTGTAGTAAACAACCAAAGATTTCAAGACTAAAAGTGGTAAAAGTAGTAGCCTACAATAAGGATAAACTCCAGGTTAAAATACCCTTTATCTGACTTTGGTGCAGGTCATGTTGACTGTATCTCGTCCTTGGCCCTTGATCCTGATCTGACTTTGGTACAGGTAATGTTGACTGTATCTCGTCCTTGGCCCTTGATCCTGATCTGACTTTGGTACAGGTAATGTTGACTGTATCTCGTCCTTGGCCCTTTATCCTAATCTGACTTTGGTACAGGTAATGTTGACTGTATCTCGTCCTTGGCCCTTGATCCTGATCTGACTTTGGTACAGGTAATGTTGACTGTATCTCGTCCTTGGCCCTTTATCCTAATCTGACTTTGGTACAGGTAATGTTGACTGTATCTCGTCCTTGGCCCTTGATCCTGATCTGACTTTGGTACAGGTAATGTTGACTGTATCTCCTGATCTGACTTTGGTACAGGTAATGTTGACTGTATCCTGACTTTGGTACAGGTAATGTTGACTGTATCTCGTCCTTGGCCCTTGATCCTGATCTGACTTTGGTACAGGTAATGTTGACTGTATCTCGTCCTTGGCCCTTGATCCTGATCTGACTTTGGTACAGGTAATGTTGACTGTATCTCGTCCTTGGCCCTTTATCCTAATCTGACTTTGGTACAGGTAATGTTGACTGTATCTCGTCCTTGGCCCTTGATCCTGATCTGACTTTGGTACAGGTAATGTTGACTGTATCTCGTCCTTGGCCCTTGATCCTGATCTGACTTTGGTGCAGGTCATGTTGTTCTTCACATCACCGTCTCTGGTAAACACACACTATATAAAATCAAATTTAAAGTGTATTTGTCACATACACAGGATACAGAAGTAAACGGTAGAGTGAAAGAGAAATATTGTATATTAGCAAATATCAAAAACAGAAAGCATCCAGATAAATAAATAAAAAATTGATAAATATTATAAATAAATAAAAAATATAAATAAATAATAATATATATAAAAATAAATAATCAATATTTAATCATTATTGCATGACGCAACACACTTGTCTAAATTGATGGGTCATGTGAAAGAAATGCTAGAACTCCCAGCCACATCCTGTTAAGTGGATGGGTCATGTGAAAGAAATGCTAGAACTCCCAGCCACATCCTGTTAAGTGGATGGGTCATGTGAAAGAAATGCTAGAACTCCCAGCCACATCCTGTTAAGTGGATGGGTCATGTGAAAGAAATGCTAGAACTCCCAGCCACATCCTGTTAAGTGGATGGGTCATGTGAAAGAAATGCTAGAACTCCCAGCCACATCCTGTTAAGTGGATGGGTCATGTGAAAGAAATGCTAGAACTCCCAGCCACATCCTGTTAAGTGGATGGGTCACTATTGCCTAGACATGTACACATGTTCATGAAAAACAATAGAAGGCCATAATCACCCCCCCCCCCCACACACCTGGCTAGCTTGATGGCTCGTGTAATCATCTGGTCAACAGTATTTTGTGTTAGACATGTAGCTAGCTGAGCTAAACAATGAACCGGCATAATCCCAACTCACACTATTACCAATACAAAACATTGGCATAGTTGTAGTATGCATCTAGCGGATAGCTGAAGAGCTAACCATCTAGGTTCAATGTTAGTTAGCTAACAATAGGCTATATCTAGCAATGCAAATGGCTTTACTGATTCAAATAATATCACTACACAGATCATACGCGTAACGTTAGCTAGCGAGCCCGCAAGCTAACGCTTGCTAGCTAGCGAACAGTACGCCTTAATGATAAATGACGTTCTGACATATTTAGAAACGTATAATATCTGGAAAATGTAGCTGTGCTCTCACCCGTATATATGGATCATCGTTTCACACCGGAACTGTTAAACTCAGCGTCAAGTCACGTCAGGGTCACGCCAGGTTCACGCTGACCGTGTGTCAGGACCCAGTTACGAACCCGGGTCTCCGGAGTGAGAAACAGCCACTTAACCAACTGAGCCACGAATAGTTGGCAGAACCCAGAAGATGAGGCAGACACAGCAGTACTTGAGACGGTGTATTTAATGAAGTAAAAAGTGAAGTTCTTCAGGAAAACATGTAACTCCACAACCTCAAAAGGAATCCTACAAGAACAAAGGTAATCCTCCAAGATAAAAAGGTAAATCCACAAGGTGGAAGGTAAAGCACAAAAAGCCTCAAAAGATACTCAAAAAACAAACAAACAAGAACAAAAAAAACAGAATTCCACAAGAGAGTCCACCGGGATCAACAAGAGCTCACAGAGTACTAGGGCTGGGTGCTAACATACAAACACAGAGCAAAGAACTGAGGAAAACAAAGGGTTTAAATACAATCAGGGGAAACGAGGCACAGGTGCAAATAATAATGGGGATCAAGGGAAAACAAAAGGTCAAAAGGCACAATGGGGGCATCTAGTGACCAAAAACCAGAACAACCCTGGCCAAATCCTGACACCGTGTGCAGGAAGTAGCCTATCACTTTTTTGCAACTGATCTGTCGATGACGCCCTGAATTTAGCAGGCGCAAATGTTGTTGAGAAAAGTAACTAAATTTTTGTAGTTCTCTCGATGGCAAACGTTACGTCTTTTCAAAAACACAGCAGTAGAAAGGGACTGTCGACACATATTGATCAGCTCACGTTATAGACAGAAGCATGTTACAAGGCAGACCAATCCAAACTCATCACCCGGTATGTCCAGCCCACTCATTATCTCAGCCAATCATGGCTAATTGGAAGGTTCCTGACTTTTTTTCCGTAGCTGAACCAACTAGGCTCGTAATTTAACAAGTGTATTCCTATTTAAGGATGCAATACAAATCTGTTATTAAAGATATGTTCTAGAAGTATTTCTGACCAAAAAAAATGTTTATGTTCAAATGGCTCTCCTGTGAAGTAGTGACATGCAACATACACCTAGTTTCCTGAAACAAGTTACATATTGTAATCTACAGTATCTGGGTAATTAAGGGATATTGTAATCTACAGTATCTGGGTAATAAAGGGATATTGTAATCTACAGTATCTGGGTAATTAAGGGATATTGTACTCTACACTATCTGGGTAATTAAGGGATATTGTACTCTACACTATCTGGGTAATTAAGGGATATTGTAATCTACAGTATCTGGGTAATTAAGGGATATTGTAATCTACAGTATCTGGATAATCTGGGGGATATTGTAATCTACAGTATCTGGGTAATTAAGGGATATTGTAATCTACAGTATCTGGATAATCTGGGGGATATTGTAATCTACAGTATCTGGATAATCTGGGGGATATTGTAATCTACAGTATCTGGGTAATTAAGGGATATTGTAATCTACAGTATCTGGATAATCTGGGGGATATTGTAATCTACAGTATCTGGATAATCTGGGGGATATTGTAATCTACAGTATCTGGGTAATTAAGGGATATTGTAATCTACAGTGTCTGGATAATCTGGGGGATATTGTAATCTACAGTATCTGGATAATCTGGGGGATGTTGTACTCTACAGTATCTGGATAATCTGTGGGATATTGTAATCTACAGTATCTGGGTAATTAAGGGATATTGTAATCTACAGTATCTGGGTAATTAAGGGATATTGTACTCTACACTATCTGGGTAATTAAGGGATATTGTAATCTACAGTATCTGGGTAATTAAGGGATATTGTAATCTACAGTATCTGGATAATCTGGGGGATATTGTAATCTACAGTATCTGGGTAATTAAGGGATATTGTAATCTACAGTATCTGGATAATCTGGGGGATATTGTAATCTACAGTATCTGGATAATCTGGGGGATATTGTAATCTACAGTATCTGGGTAATTAAGGGATATTGTAATCTACAGTATCTGGATAATCTGGGGGATATTGTAATCTACAGTATCTGGATAATCTGGGGGATATTGTAATCTACAGTATCTGGGTAATTAAGGGATATTGTAATCTACAGTATCTGGATAATCTGGGGGATATTGTAATCTACAGTATCTGGATAATCTGGGGGATGTTGTACTCTACAGTATCTGGATAATCTGTGGGATATTGTAATCTACAGTATCTGGGTAATTAAGGGATATTGTAATCTACAGTATCTGGGTAATTAAGGGATATTCTAATCTACAGTGTCTGGATAATCTGGGGGATATTGTAATCTACAGTATCTGGATAATCTGGGGGATATTTTAATCTACAGTATCTGGGTAATTAAGGGATATTGTAATCTACAGTATCTGGATAATCTGGGGGATATTGTAATCTACAGTATCTGGATAATCTGGGGGATGTTGTACTCTACAGTATCTGGATAATCTGGGGGATATTGTAATCTACAGTATCTGGGTAATTAAGGGATATTGTAATCTACAGTATCTGGGTAATTAAGGGATATTCTAATCTACAGTATCTGGATAATCTGGGGGATATTGTAATCTACAGTATCTGGATAATCTGGGGGATATTGTAATCTACAGTATCTGGGTAATTAAGGGATATTGTACTCTACAGTATCTGGATAATCTGGGGGATATTCTAATCTACAGTATCTGGGTAATTAAGGGATATTGTACTCTACAGTATCTGGATAATCTGGGGGATATTGTAATCTACAGTATCTGGATAATCTGGGGGATATTGTAATCTACAGTATCTGGATAATCTGGGGGATATTGTAATCTACAGTATCTGGATAATCTGGGGGATATTATAATCTACAGTATGTGGATAATCTGGGGGATATTGTACTCTACAGTATCTGAATAATCTGGGGGATATTGTACTCTACAGTATCTGGGTAATCTGGGGGATATTGTACTCTACAGTATCTGGATAATCTGGGGGATATTGTACTCTACAGTATCTGGGTAATCTGGGGGATATTGTACTCTACAGTATCTGGATAATCTGGGGGATATTGTACTCTACAGTATCTGGATAATCTGGGGGATATTGTACTCTACAGTATCTGGATAATCTGGGGGATATTATAATCTACAGTATCTGGGTAATCTGGGGAATATTATAATCTACAGTATCTGGGTAATCTGGGGGATATTCTAATCTACAGTATCTGGATAATCTGGGGGATATTCTAATCTACAGTATCTGGATAATCTGGGGGATGTTGTACTCTACAGTATCTGGATAATCTGGGGGATATTATAATCTACAGTATGTGGATAATCTGGGGGATATTGTACTCTACAGTATCTGGATAATCTGGGGGATATTGTACTCTACAGTATCTGGATAATCTGGGGGATATTATAATCTACAGTATGTGGATAATCTGGGGGATATTGTACTCTACAGTATCTGGATAATCTGGGGGATGTTGTACTCTACAGTATCTGGATAATCTGGGGGATATTCTAATCTACAGTATCTGGATAATCTGGGGGATATTCTAATCTACAGTATCTGGATAATCTGGGGGATATTCTAATCTACAGTATCTGGATAATCTGGGGGATGTTGTACTCTACAGTATCTGGATAATCTGGGGGATGTTGTAATCTACAGTATCTGGATAATCTGGGGGATGTTGTACTCTACAATATCTGGGTAATCTGGGGGATATTCTAATCTACAGTATCTGGATAATCTGGGGGATGTTGTACTCTACAGTATCTGGATAATCTGGGGGATGTTGTAATCTACAGTATCTGGATAATCTGGGGGATGTTGTAATCTACAGTATCTGGGTAATCTGGGGGATGTTGTAATCTACAGTATCTGGATAATCTGGGGGATGTTGTAATCTACAGTATCTGGATAATCTGGGGGATGTTGTAATCTACAGTATCTGGATAATCTGGGGGATGTTGTAATCTACAGTATCTGGGTAATCTGGGGGATGTTGTAATCTACAGTATCTGGATAATCTGGGGATGTTGTAATCTACAGTATCTGGATAATCTGGGGGATGTTGTAATCTACAGTATCTGGATAATCTGGGGGATGTTGTACTCTACAGTATCTGGGTAATCTGGGGGATGTTGTAATCTACAGTATCTGGATAATCTGGGGGATGTTGTAATCTACACTATCTGGATAATCTGGGGGATGTTGTACTCTACAGTATCTGGGTAATCTGGGGGATGTTGTAATCTACAGTATCTGGATAATCTGGGGGATGTTGTACTCTACAGTATCTGGATAATCTGGGGGATGTTGTACTCTACAGTATCTGGATAATCTGGGGGATGTTGTAATCTACAGTATCTGGATAATCTGGGGGATGTTGTACTAGTATCTGGGTAATCTGGGGATGTTGTAATCTACAGTATCTGGATAATCTGGGGGATGTTGTAATCTACACTATCTGGATAATCTGGGGGATGTTGTACTCTACAGTATCTGGGTAATCTGGGGGATGTTGTAATCTACAGTATCTGGATAATCTGGGGGATGTTGTACTCTACAGTATCTGGATAATCTGGGGGATGTTGTACTCTACAGTATCTGGATAATCTGGAGGATGGGGCGGGGGGAGTCAACACATGTGTGCTGGGGTCAGCGGCTGTAACCTTTGGACAACACCGGCCACACGTTTGCCTTTTTGACCAATCAGGGAATCTGTCTTGTACAGTACAGTAGAGTTCAGTTATTCTCTGGTGTTACTATAGTAGTCTGGTGTTAGTGTGGTGTAATACTCTGGTGTTAGTGTAGTAATCTGGTGTTAATATAGTAATCTGGCGTTACTATATTGTAGTAATCTGGTGTTTCTATAGCGTAGTAATCTGGTGTTACTATAGTAATCTGGT